>NW_025421815.1:0-277208 GCF_011764305.1 Mustela putorius furo
AGATAAGGTCTAGGTTCTGAAGCCTGAAAACCGAGGTTGAGAAGATATGACGACCCTAAGACCATGGCGGGTCCGATGTGCTCAGTGTGCGGCCAGCTGTCTCTGGGTGGGCCCGGAGGTCCAGGCTCAGGCTGTGTCAGAAAGGGCATTAGTGCCCACGTCAGCCTATATATTTGGGGTACAGCCAAGATGGCGTGCAGGTTGATCCTCATTTGGGGTTTCTTGGTAGCCCCAGAGGGCAATGTTTTCTTCTGGAGGGCAGGCAGAGTGCTGCATTGTAGTTCTGGATTGCCAAACTGGAGGGCTTGTGGGCCAGTAGTCTGAGGTCAAGTCTGGAAGAACCCAAGCTAGCCTCCGTTGGTGAGTGAGGATATGGCAGGCACAATCTACAGACCTGAATCGAGATCTCGTGCATCTGAAGTCAGGCGAGGATCGACGTTCGCTCAGGTTTGACATTCTGTCCCTGGTGGCCCCTTCTTGAAGGGGGTGGATCACGAGGCCATGTGGGTATTTCCCAGCGATGGGAGTTGTGATAAGCTCCCAACTGCAAAGCATTCTTCTGCGGTACAATTGGGACGTCTGTCTGTTGCTCCAGACAACGATTCCGGAGGGCAGCGGTTCTGAATGATAGGATGCTTGTCGTAGCCTATCTCGGGGCATTCCAATTGTCTGGCAATCACAAGACAGGTTAGATCTGCTTGTCTGGTGGAGCAGAGCGATTAGGGGCTGATTGAAAAGGGACTTCTCCCGTGCATGTGTTCCTAATAATGATAATAATGTCTATGGAGACGCTGGAATGAAGCGGTGGGCACTGGGGTCGCGCTTGAAGGGTTCCGCTAAAGAGAGGCTTTCAGCACAGCTCTCATGCGTGCAAGTGTCCTGTGTAAGGAGGATTTGTGATTTGTTTGCGATGATGGATGATTCGAAAGAAAAACAGAAACCATTATGCTGCTTTTATTGAAATATTCCATTCCTTCTGTGGAAGAGATGCCTGCTGGAAACGATCAGTCCTAAGGGGGTCAGGTCGGAGTGCAGGTTAGGTAGGTGCTCAGATGGGGCCCAGATTGATTGCCTTTTTGGTCCTGGGAAGCCACAAATATTGGGATGGCCTCAGGGACTTTGAGGTTTTATCCTCTTAGTAGGGTTGTGGCCATTGGAATAGGCACATACAATTCCCTTGGAGATGGCAAGCACAGTCGATCAGGTTTGGCTCCAGGGGCCTGAGCCTGTAGGTTGTGTAGGCCAGGGCTGTTTTGGACAGTTGTCTGAAAACACAAACTCGGCTTATTTTTTCGGGTCATAGGTATGGCAGGACTGAATCTACAGACCATGAGGAGAACTCTTCGGGGATATGAAAAAAGGGCGAGTGTGTGAGGCTCTTGCTCAAGTTTTTTGTCTCTGGATATCGTGTCACTCATGGTCGTGAATTTCCGGGTGACTTCATGGGAAATGGTACGAGTCTTTACTCTCTGGGGGTTTGGCCCCTTCCAAAAGAGTTTTGGGGTCATTCTGTGGGATGGAAGAAGTCCGTTGTTCTGTTGTTGTTGATTTGTTTTGTTTTGTTTTTTCAACCTCAGAGTGTCCCAGCAAATGAGGGATTCCAGAGTAGAGCCCTGGGGAGTGGGCGACTGGACAACCAGAAATCTGGTTAAAATTTGGGGCCTAGGGACATGTCAAGCCCATTATGACATCTAATGGTCCAGCCACTGAGAGGACGTACTAGAGGACAGGACTCACGCTGAGGGTCACAATGCGTTTTATGCCCCCTCGTTCGCACTCAAGAATGGCGCGGGGCCTCAGGTGAATGCTGGTTTCTTTCTCCTACACTGAACGTTGGACAACATGCCAACCACAAGGTTTCTTGCCATGGGTAAGGAAACGTTCTGATTTCTGCATCACAGTCACCCCTGGGCAGTGATTGGAGATAAGGTCTAGGTTCTGAAGCCTGAAAAACTGAGGTAGGGAAGAGATGATGACCTAAGGCCATGGCGGGTCTGATGTGCTCAGTGTGCGGTCAGCTGTCTGGGTGTTGGTCACGAGGTCCGGGCTCAGGTTGTCAGACAGTGCATTAGTGCCCAGGTTAGACTATATATTTTGGGTGCCATTCGAGTGCCGTGTAGGTTCTTATCTGAAGAACTCTTCAGGATATTAAGAATGAGCGAGTCTGAGGCGCGTGCTCAGGCTTTTTTTGTCTCTGGATTTTGTATCAGCGATGGCCGTGGAATGTTGGGGAGGCCTCATGGGCCATGGACGAATCTTGCTCTCTGTGGATTTGGCCCGATCCCAATTGTTTTTCGTCAATCTGTGGGATGGGAGGACTCCTTTCAGGTTTGTTTACCTCAGGTGTCCCACCAAAAGAGGAATTCCAAAGCAGAGCCCTGGGGAAGAGTGAAGGGACAACCCGAACTATGGTTAAAAAATTGGGGCCTAGGGGCATGGCAAGAACCAATATGCTGTCTCTCCATCCAGCCACTGAGAGGCCTTACCTGAGGACTGGGCTCAGGCTGAGGGTCACAATGTGTGTTTGTGACCAATGTGGCCCGCAAGCATGGGCGGGGCCTCATGGGCCACACTGGTTTCAAGTACACTGAACCTTGGACAACATGCCAACCACAAGGTTTCTTGCCATGGGGAAAGAGTTCTGATTTCTGCATCATTTTCAAACCCGGGCCGTGATTGGAGATAAGGTCTAGGTTCTGAAGCCTGAAAACCGAGATTGAGAAGAGATGACGACCTAAGGCCATGGCGGGTCCGATGTGCTCAGTGTGCGGCCAGCTGTCTGGGTGGGGCCAGGAGGTCCAGACTCAGGCTGTGTCAGAAAGGGCATTAGTGCCCAGGTCAGCCTATATATTTGGGGTACAGCCGAATGGCGTGCAGGTTGATCCTCATTTGGGGTTTCTGGGTAGCCCCAGAGGGCAATGTTTTTCTTCTGGAGGGCAGGCAGAGTGCTGCATTGTAGTTCTGGATTGCCAAACTGGAGGGCTTGTGGGCCAGTAGTCTGAGGACGGAAGTCTGAGAACCCAAGCTAGGCCTAGGTTTCTGGGTGAGGATATGGCAGGCACAATCTACAGACCTGAATCGAGATCTCGTGCATCTGAAGTCAGGGCGAGGATCAGACGATCGCTCAGGTTGGACATTCTGTCCCTGATGGCCCCTTCTTGAAGGGGGGGTGGATCACGAGGCCATGGGGGTTTTCCCACGATGGGAGTTGTGAGAAGCTCCCAACTGCAAAGATTCTTCTGCAGGACAATTGAGACCTGTTGGTTGGCTCCAGGACAACGATTCCGAGCAGGGTTCTAAGGATGGATGGCTGGGTAGCCCACCTCACATTCCAATTGTCTTCAAGCAACAAGAGAGGTTAGATCTGCTGGATCAGGGGATTAACCGAGGAGGCTGAGTTGAAATGGACTCTCTCGTGGATGTGTCCTAAATGATTTGGTGTCTATGGAGACCTTGGAATGAAGCGGTGGCACTGGGGCCCTGAAGGGTTCTCCTAAAGAGAGGCTTTCACACAGCTCCATCGTGCAATTTTCCCATGTGTAGATGAGATTTGTTCTGATGGGTGAGTCAAGAAACAGCCATATGCTGTTATTGAAATACAGGCCTCTGAGGAGAGATGCCTGGAAACCAAAGCAATGGATCCGATTGGTGCCTAGGGGCCTGTTCGTTCCTTTTTACCACTGGGGACATAGTCTACGGGTCTGAGTGCCGGTAGGTGCTCAGATGGGCCCAGATTGTCCCTGTTTGTCCTGCGAAGCCACAAATATTGGGATGGCCTCAGGGACTTTGGAGGTTTATACTCTTAGTAGGGTTGTGGCCATTGGAATGGGCAGATACAATTCCCTTGGAGAGGGCAAGCACAGTCGTCAGGTTTGGCTCCAGGGCCCTGAGCCTGTAGGGTGTGTAGGCCAGGGCTGTTTGGACAGTTGTCTGAAAACACAAACTCGGCTTATGTTTCGGGTCATAGGTATGGCAGGACTGATCTACAGACCATGAGGAGAACTCTTTGGGATATGAAAAAAGGGCTAGTGTGAGGCTCTTGCTCAAGTTTTTGTCTCTGGATATCGTGTCACTCATGGTCGTGAAATTTCCGGGTGACTTCATGGGAAATGGACGAGTCTTACTCTCTGGGGTTTGGCCCTGTCCAAAGAGTTTGGGGTCATTCTGTGGGATGGAAGAAGTCCGTTTTTCTGTTGTTGTTGATTTGTTTTTGTTTTGTTTTTCAACTTCAGGTGTCCCACCAAATGAGGGATTCCAGAGTAGAGCCCTGGGGATGGGGCGACTGGACAACCAGAAATCTGGTTAAAATTTGGGGCCTAGGGACATGTCAAGCCCATTATGACATGTAATGGTCCAGCCACTGAGAGGACGTACTAGAGGACAGGACTCACGCTGAGGGTCACAATGCGTGTTTATGCCCTCGTCGCACTCAAGAATGGGCGGGGCCTCAGGGTGAATGCTGGTTTCTCCTACACTGAACGTTGGACAACATGCCAACCACAAGGTTTCTTGCCATGGGTAAGGAAGAGTTCTGATTTCTGCATCACAGTCACCCCTGGGCAGTGATTGGAGATAAGGTCTAGGTCCTGAAGCCTGAAAACTGAGGTAGGGAAGAGATGATGATCTAAGGCCATGGCGGGTCTGATGTGCTCAGCGTGTGGTCAGCTGTCTGGGTGTTTGGTCACGAGGTCCGGGCTCAGGTTGTCAGACAGTGCATTCGTGCCCAGGTTAGACTATATATTTTGGGTGCATTCGAGTGCAGTGTAAGTTCTTATCTGAAGAACTCTTCAGGATATGAAGAATGAGCGAGTCTGAAGCGCGTGCTCAGGCTTTTGTAACTGGATTTTGTATCAGCGATGGCCGTGGAATGTTGGGGAGGCCTCATGGGCCATGGACGAATCTTGCTCTCTGTGGATTTGGGCCCGATCCCAATTGTTTTTCGTCAATCTGTGGGATGGGAGGACTCCTTTCAGGTTTGTTACCTCAGGTGTCCCACCAAAAGAGGAATTCCAAAGCAGAGCCCTGGGGAAGAGTGAAGGGAAAACCCGAACTATGGTTAAAAATTGGGGCCTAGGGGCATGGCAAGCCCAATATGCTGTCTCTCCATCCAGCCACTGAGAGGCCTTACCTGAGGACTGGGCTCAGGCTGAGGGTCACAATGTGTGTTTGTGACCAATGTGGCCCGCAAGCATGGGCGGGGCCTCATGGGCCACACTGGTTTCAACTACAATGAACCTTGGACAACATGCCAACCACAAGGTTTCTTGCCATGGGGAAAGAGTTCTGATTTCTGCATCATTTTCAAACCCGGGCCGTGATTGGAGATAAGGTCTAGGTTCTGAAGCCTGAAAACCGAGGATTGAGAAGAGATGACGACCTAAGGTCATGGCAGGGTTCCGATGTGCTCAGTGTGCGGCCAGCTGTCTGGGTGGGGCCCGGAGGTCCAGGCTCAGGCTGTGTCAGAAAGGGCATTAGTGCCCAGGTCAGCCTATATTTGGGTACAGCCGAAATGCGTTCCCAGTTGATCCTCATTTGGGGTGACTGGGTAGCCGCAGAGGGCAATGTTTTTCTTCTGGAGAACAGGCAGAGTGCTGGATTGTAGTTCTCGGTTGCCACAATGGAGGGCTTCTGGGCCAGTAGTCTGACGACGGAAGTCTGAGAACCCAAGCTAGGCCTAGGTTTCTGGGTGAGGATATGGCAGGCACAATCTACAGACCTGAATCGAGATCTAGTGCATCTGAAGTCAGGTCGAGGATCAGACGATCGCTCAGGTTGGACATTCTGTGCCTGATGGCCCCTTCTTGAAGGGGAGGTGGATCACGAGGCCATGGGGGTTTTCCCACGATGGGAGTTGTGAGAAGCTACCAACTGCAAAGATTCTTCTGTAGGACAACTGTGACCTGTTCTTTGGCTCCAGGACAACGATTCCGAGCAGGGTTCTAAGGATCGATGGCTGGGTAGCCCACCTGGCATTCCAATTGTCTCTAAGCAACAAGACAGGTTAGGTCTGCTGGATCTGGGGGAGCAACCGAGGAGGCTGAGTTGAAATGGACTCTCCCGTGGATGTGTCCTAATATGATTTTGTGTCTATGGAGACCTTGGAATGAAGCAGTGGCACTGGGGCCCTGAAGGGTTCTCCTAAAGAGAGGCTTTCACACAGCTCCATCGTGCAAGTTCCCCATGTGTAGATGAGATTTGTTCTGATGGGTGAGTCAAGAAACAGCGATATGCTGTTATTGAAATCCAGGCCTCTGAGGAGAGATGCCTGGAAACCAAAACAATGGATCCGATAGGTGCCTAGGGGCCTGTTCGTTTCTTTTTACCTCTGGGCACATCAGTCTATGGGTCAGAGTGCTGGCAGGTGCTCATTTGGGCCCAGATTGCCCCTGTTTGTCCTGGGAAGCCACAAATATTGGGATGGCCTCTGGGACTTTGGAGTTTTATCCTATTAGTAGGTTTGTACGCATTGGAGTGGGCACATACAATTCCCTTGGAGAGGGCAAGCACAGTCGTCAGGTTTGGCTCCAGGTGCCAGAGCATGTAGGTTGTGTAGGCCAGGGCAGTTTGGACAGTTGTCTGAAAACACAAGCTCGGCTTATGTTTAGGGTCATAGGTATGGCAATACTGATCTACAGAACAAGAGGAGAACTCTTCGGTATGAAAAAAGGGCGAATGTGAGGCTCTTTCTCAAGTTTTTGTCTCTGGATATCGTGTCACTCATGGTCGTGAAATTTCCGGGTGACTTCATGGGAAATGGACGAGTCTTACTCTCTGGGGGTTTGGCCCGGTCCCTGGAGTTTGGGGTCACTCTATGGGATGGAAGAAGTCCGTTTTTTGTTGTTGTTGTTGATTTGTTTTGTTTTGTTTTTCAACCTCAGGTGTCCCACCAAATGAGGGATTCCAGAGTAGAGCCCTGGGGAGTTGTGACTGGACAACCAGAAATCTGGTTAAAAATTGGGGCCTAGGGACATGTCAAGCCCATTATGACATCTAATGGTTCAGCCACTGAGAGGATTTACTAGAGGTCAGGAATCACGCTGAGGGTCACAATGCGTGTTTATGCCCTCGTTGCACTAAAGAATGTGCGTGATCTCAGGGTGAATGCTGGTTTCTCCTACACTGAACGTAGGACAACATGGCAACAACAAGGTTTCTTGCCTTGGGTAAGCAGGAGTTCTGATTTCTGCATCACAGTCAACCATGGGCAGTGATTGGAGATAAGGTCTAGGTTCTGAAGCCTGAAAACTGAGGTAGGGCAGAGATGATGACCTAAGGCCATGGCGGGTCTGATATGCTCAGTGTGCGGTCAGCTGTGTGGTTGTTGCTCAGGAGGTCCCGGCCCAGGTTGTGTCAGACAGTGCATTAGTGCCCAGGTTAGACTATATAATTTGGGTACATACGAGTGCCATGTAGGTTTATTCTCATTTAATGTGCCCGGGCAGCTCATTAGGCAATATATTTTTCTAGAGGGCAGGCAGAGTGCTGCAATGATGGTCCGGAATTGCCAAACTTGTAGGCTTCTGGGCCAGGAGTGTGAGGATGGAAGTCTGAGAACACGAGCTAGACTTGGGTCAGGGCGAGGGCACGGCATGTACCCCCTGAAGATCTGAAGCAATATCTCATGCTTCCGAAGTCAGAGTGAGGATCAGAAGTTGGCTCAGCTTGGATTTTCTGTTCATGACTGCCCCTTCATGAAGGGAGCGGATTCTCGAGAGCGTGGAGGTTTTCCCACGTTGGGAGTGGTGGGATGCCCCCTCCAAGGATTCCTTCTGCGGGACAATTGAGACCTGTTGGACAGCTCCAGGACATCCCATATGGATGAGTCCAGACTAACGTTCGAGGATGGATGCCTGGGAAGCCGGCCTCGCATTCCAATTGTATCCTAGGGACAAGACAGTTTAGATCTGATGGCTTTGCGGGAGCAACCGGGGTGGCTGAGTTGAAATGGACTTTCCTGAGGATGGGTCTAATGTGTGTTTGTGTCCATGACGGCCTTTAAATGGGGCGGTGGCACCGGGACCCTGATGTATTCTCCTCAGCTTTTGACATAGCTCCCATGCACAAGTTTCCTTGTGGAGACGAGTTTGGTTCTGATGGGTGCCTCAGGAAAACCCCATTGCTGGTACTGGAATCCAGGGTTTTGAGGGGACATGCCTGTAAACCAAAGCAATGGATCCGATTTTGGCCTAGGGTCCTGTCTGGTTCAATCTTCTTTTCTGAGGACATCCATCTAGGGTATGAGTGGAGGTAGATGCTCAGCTGGTGTCAGAGTGAACTTTTTTTGTCCCGGGCGACCTATACTATTGGGATGGCCTCAGGGAATTTGGAGAGTTCTCCTAATTTGTATGATTTTGGACAATGGAATGGGCAGAATTCCCATGGATTGGGTAGGCACAGTCCTAATGTGTGGCTCCAGGGACCCCAGCCTGGATGGTGTGTGGCCCAGGACTTTGAGGACAGAAGTCTGAAAACACAATCTCAGCTTATGTTTGGGGACGTAGGTATGGCAGGCCCGATCTACAAACCATGAGAAGACATTTTCAGGATATGAAGAAAGTGCGAGTCTGAGGCGCTTGCTCACTTTTGTCTCTGGATTTTGTTTCAGCGATGGCCGTGGAATGTCTAGGAGGCCTCATGGGCCATGGACGAATCTTGCTCTCTGTGGATTTGGCCTGATCCCAATTGTTTTTCGTCAATCTGTTGGATGGAGGACTCCTTTCAGGGTTGTTACATCAGGTGTCCCACCAAAAGAGGAATTCCAAAGCAGAGCCCTGGGGAAGAATGAAGGGACAACCCGAACTATGGTTAAAAATTGGGGCCTATGGGCATGGCAAGCCCAATATGCTGTCTCTTCATCCAGCCACTGTGAAGCCTTACCTGAGGACTGGGCTAAGGCTGTGGGTCAAAATGTGAGTTTGCCACCTATGTGGCCCGCGATCAATGGTGGGGCCTCATCGGACAAACAGGTTTCCACTACACTGAACGTTGGACAACAAGCCAACCACAAGGTTCTTGCCATTGGGAAGGAGATCTGATTTCTGCATCATTTTCAAACCTGGGCAGTGATTGGAGATAAGGTCTAGGATATGAATTCTGAAAACCGAGGTTGGGAAGAGATAACGACCTAAGGCAATGGCTGGTCCTATGTGCTCAGTGAGCGGCAAGCTGTCTGAGTGGGGCCAGGAGTTCCAGGCTCAGGCTCTGTCAGAAAGGGCATTATTGCCCAGGTCAGCCTATATATTTTGGGTACAGCCAAGTGGCGTGCAGGTTGATCTTCATTTGGGGTTTCTGAGTAGCCCCAGAGGGCAATGTTTTTCTTCTGGGGGGCAAGCAGAGTGCTGCATTGTAATTCTGGATTGCCAAACTGGAGGGCTTGTGGGCCATTAGTCTGAGGACGGAAGTCTGAGGACACAAGCTAGGCTTAGGTTTCTGGGTGAGGACAAGGCAGGCACAATCTACAGACCTGAATCGAGATCTCGTGCATCTGTAGTCAGGGTGAGGATCAGACTATTTCTCAGGTTGGATGTTATGTCCCTGAGGGCCCGTTCATGAAGGGGGGGGTATCACGAGGCCATGGGGGTTTCTCACGATGGGAGTTGTGAGAAGCTCCCAACTGCAAAGATTCTTCTGCAGGAAAATTGAGACCTGTTGGTTGGCTCCAGGCCAATGATTCTGAGCAGGGTTCTAAGGATGGATGGCGGGGTAGGCCACCTCGCATTCCAATTGTCTCCTAGCAACAAGACAAGTTAGATCTGCTGGATCTCGCGGAGCATCCGAATATGCTGAGTTGAATTGGACTCTTCCGTGCATGTGTCCTAATATGATTTTGTGTCTATGGAGGCCTTGTAATGGGGCAGTGGCACACAGGCCCTGAAGGATTCTCCTAACTGGAGGTTTTGAGACATCGTCAAAGGATAATTTTCCCATGTGGAGAAGAGATTTGTTCTGCTTGCTGCCTCATGAAATCCCCATATGCTAATATTGGAAACCAGGCCTCTGAGGAGAGATACCTGTAACCGAAAGCAATGAATCTGATTCAGGCCTCAGGGCCTGTCTGATTAAATCTTCTTCTCTGGGGACATCCATCTACGCTGAGTAGAGGTAGATGCTCAGCTGGTTTCAGATGACCCTTGTTTGTCCTGAGCGGCCTACATTATTGGGATGTCCTTGGGGACTCTGGAGGTTTGTCCTAATTTGTACGATTGTGGACAATGGAATGGGAAGAATTCCCTGTGGTATGGACAGGCACAGTCCTGATGTGTGGCTCCAGGGGCCCCAGCCTGAAAGGTCTGTGGGCCAGGAATGTGGGGACAGAAGTCTGAAAACACAAACTCGGCTTAGGTTTGGGAAGTAGGTATGGCAGGCCCGATCTACAGACCGTGAGGAGAACTCTTTGGGATACGACAAAAGAGCGAGTGTGAGGCGATTGCTCAGACTTTTGTCTCTGGATTTGTTGTCAACGATGGCTGTGGAATCTCGGGGAGGCCTCATGGGCCATGGACGAGACTTCCTCTCTGTGAATTTGGTCCAATCCCAATTGTTTGGGGTCAATCTGAAGGATGGGAGGAGTCCTTTTAGTTTTGTTACCTCAGGTGTCCCACCAAAAGAGGGATTCCGAAGCAGAGCTCTGGGGAGGGATGAATGGAAATCCCGAACAATCCAATTGGGGTGAGGTCGAGAACCGAGCAGGTTGATCCTCATTTGGGGTTTATGGAGATCCCCATAGAGCAACGTTTTTCTTCTGGAGGGCCAGCATAGGGCTGCATTTTGGTTCCAGAATTCCGAGTCTTGAGGACATGTTTGCCAGGAGTGTGAGGAAGGAAGTCTGAAAACACAAGGTAGCAGGAGGTTTGGGCCCACTGTGCAGAGGCTGAATCGAGATCTCCTGCATCTGAGGTCAGGGCGAGTATCAGATATTGCCTCAAGCTGGAGTTTGTGTCCATGACGGCCCCTTCCTGAAGGGGGTGGGGGCGTCATGAGTCCTGGGTGGTTTCCTTACGCTGGGAGTTGTGAGCTGCTCCAAACTTCAAAGTTTCTTTCTTCAGGACAGTCGAGTACTATTGGATGGTTCCAGGATGCCCCATACAGAAAGACTCGAGAGCAGGGGCCTAAGCATGGATGCCGAGAAACGCCAACTCCCCTTCCCATTGCCTGGTCGAGACAAGGCACGCTCAATCTGCGGGCTCTTGGGTGAGCTACCCAGAAGGCTGAGTTTAAATGGACTTTCCTGAGGATGAGTCATAATGTGGGTTGGTGGCCATGGAGACCTTGGAATGTGGCAGTAGCTAAGGGACTCTGCAGGATTTTTCAACCCGAAGGGTTTTGACACAACTCCAACAAGGAAGCTTTCCATGTGGAGATGAGAGAGGTGTTCTGTCTGGTGCCTCCGGATAGCCCCATATGCTGGTTTTCGAACGCAGGCCTCTGAGGAGTGATACCTGGACACCAAAGAAGAGTTCATAATAGGGCCTAGGGGCCTGTCTGGTTCAATCTTCTGTCTCTGCGGATATCAGTCTGTGTGTCTGCATGGAGAGGTAGTAGTTGCTCAGCTGGTGTCATAATGCCCCTGTTTGTCCAGTGTGGCTTGCGGTAGTGGGATGTCCTTGGGGACCTTGAGGTTTCTACTATTTTGTAGAGTTGTGGCCAATGGAATGGGCAATTTCTTAGGAGAGAGTAGGCACAGTTCTGTGGTGTGGCTCCAGAGACCCCAGCCTGAAGGCGGTGTGGGCCACGGCTGTGCAGACAGACATCCAAAAACCCAAACTCAGCTCAGGTTTGGGGCCGAGGTTATGGCAGGCCTGATCTACAGTCCGTGAGGGGAGCTCCTCTGGATATGAAGGAAGGGTGAGAGGGAGGCAGTCGCTCAGTCTTTTGTCTCTGGATATTTTGTCCACAATGGCCGTTTAATGTAGGAGTTGCCTCATGGGTCGTAGAAGTCTCCCTCTCTGGTAGTTTGTCCAGCCCCCAAGAGTTTGGGGTCATTCTGTGGTAAGGGAATAGTCCTGTTTTCTGCTTCATGTGTCCCCCCTGTAGAGGGATTCTGGAGCATAGCAGTGGGTACTGACAACTGGAATACTTGCTCTCTGGTTAAGCCTGGGGGCCTATGGATATGACAAGCCCCATATGCAGGATCTTGGTCCAGCCACTGAGAGGTGTTACTTTAATACGGGACTCACGCTACAGGTCACAATGCATGTCTGTACCCTAGGCGGCCCTCAAGCACTGGCGTGGCCTTTCCGACAATGCAGGTTTTCCCACATTGAACTTTGGACAACATGCCAACCACAAGGTTTCTGGCCATGGGGAGGAGGAGGAATTCTAATTTCTGCATCACGTTCACCCCTGGGCAGTGATTGGAGATAAGGTCTAGGTTCTGAAGCCTGAAAACCGAGGTTGGGAAGAGATGACGAACTACAGCCATAGCGGGTCCCTTGTGTCCAGGTTGTAGCCAGCTGTCTAGGTGTCGTTTGGGATGTCTTGTCTCACGCTGTGCCAGACAGGGCATTCGTATTCAGGGTAGGCTGTATAATTGCTTTACAGTCGAGTGGCATGCATTAGATAATCATTTGGGGTTTCTTATTAGCAGCATAGGGCAAAGTTTTTCTTCTGGAGGGCAGGCAGAGTGCTGCATTGTGGCTTCGGAATTCCCAAACTGGAGGGCTTGTGGGCCAGGAGAGTGAGGACGGAAGTCTGAGAACACAAGCTAGGCTTAGGTTTCGGGGAATGGACATGGCAGGCACACTCTGCAGAGCTGAATTGAGATCTCATGAGTCTGAAGTCAGGTCGAGGATCAGACTTTGGCTCAGGTTGGAGTTTCTGTCCATGTTGGCCCCTTCATGAAGGGGGGGGCATTATGAGGCCATGGGGGTTTTCCCTCTATTAGAGTTGTGAGATGCTCCAAACCGCAAGGATTCCTTCTGTGGGACAATTAATATTTGATGGTGGCTCCAGGACGTCTCATAAGGTATTTTTTCAGAACAGGGTTCTAAGTATGGATGCCTGGGCAGACAGCCTCAATTCCAATAGTTTGCTAGGAGACTAGGTCTAGGTTCTGAAACCCGAAAACCGAGAAACGTTTGATCTGCTGGCTTGGGGTAGAATCAGAGGGGGCTGAGTTGGAATGGACTTTCCTGAGGATGGTCTTATATGAGTTGAAATGGACTTTCCTGAGGATGGTCTTAATGTTGGTTTGAGTCCATTGAGACCTTGGTATGGGGCAGTGGCACCAGGGCCCTGAAGGATTCTCCTAACCAGAGGTTATAACAAAGCTCCAATGAGCATGTTTTCCATGGGGAGACGAGATTTGTTCTTATTGGTGCCTCAGGAAACCACCATTTGCTGGTATTGGAAATGAGGCCTCTGAGGAGAGATGCCTGGAAACCAAAGCAATGGATCTGATTAGGGCCTAGGGGCCTGTCTGGTTCAATATTCTTCTCTGGGGACATCTTTTGTCTGAGTGGAGGTAGTTGCTCAGCTGGTTTGAGATCACACCTGTTTGTCCTGGGCGTCCTACACTATTGGGATGGCCTCGGTAACTTTGGAGGTTTTTCCTAATTTGCAAGGTTGTGGCCAATGGAATGGGAAGAATTCTCTTGAAAGGGAAGGACAGTCCTGAGGTGTGGCTCCAGGGACCCAAGTGTGGAGCGTGTGTGGTCCAGGGCTATTTGGACAAAAGTCTGAAAACACAAACTCCACTTAGGTTTGGGTCTGTAGGTATGGCCGGCCCGATATATAGACCGTGAGGAGAACTCTTCGGGATATGAACAAAGGGCGAAAGTGAGGTGCTTGCTCATGCTTATTTTTTTCTGGATATGTTGCACCGATTGCCATGGAATGTCCGGGGGTCCTCATGGGCCATTGATGAGGCTCCCTTTCTGGGGATTTGACCCAATCCCAAGAGTTTGGGGTCATTCTGTGGGAAGGGAGGTGGCCATTCTGTTTTTTTTTTTTTTTTTTTTTTTTTTTTTTTTTACCTCAGGTGGACCACCAAAAGAGGGATTCCACAGCAGAGTCCTGGGGAGGGGCGACTGGACAACCAGAACTCTGTTTAACATTGGGACTTAAGAACATGGCAAGCCCCATATGTGGGCTCTTGGTCCAGATACTGAGAGGCCTTCCTTGAGCATAGGGCTCACATTGAGATTCACAATGTGTTTTTGTGCCCAAGGAGCCCCTCAAGTCAGGGCGTGGCCTAAGTACCATGCTGGTTTCTCATACACTGAACGTTGCACAGTATGGCAACCACAAGTTTTCTGGCCATGGGGAAGAAGGAGTTCTAATTTCTGCAACACTTTCACTCCTGAACTGTGATTGGATTTAAGGTCTAGGTTCTGAAGCCTGAAAACTGAGGTTGGGAAGAGATGAAGACCTAAGGCCATGGTGTGACTGATGTGCTCAGTGTTCGGCCAGCTGTTGAGTGTGGGTTGGGAGGTGCAGGCTCAGGCTGTGGCCGACAGGGAATTAGTGCCCAGGCTAGACTGTATCATTGGGGTGCAGTCGAGTTTCGTGCAGGTTGGTACTCATTTGTGGTTACTGCGTAGCCCCAGAGGGCAACGTTTTTCTTCTGGAAGGAAGACACAGTGCCACATAGTGGCTCCAGAATTCCAAAACTGGAAGGCTTGTGGGCCAGGAGTGTAAGGAAAAAATTCTGAGAACACAAGCCAGACTTAGATTTCGGGATGGGGGGACGGCAGGAACCCTCTGCAGAGATGATTCGAGATCCCGTGTACCTGAAGACAGAGGTAGGATCAGACGTTGGCTCAGGTTGGAGTTTCTGTCCATGACGGCCCCTTCATGAAGGGGAGGGTGTCACGAGGCCATGGAAGTTTTCCCACGATGGGAATTGTGAGATGCTCCAAACCGCAATGATTCCTTCCGTGGGACAGTCGAGACCTGCTGGATGGCTCCAGGACATCCCATAAGGAAGTTATCCAGAGCAGGGTCTTAAGGAAGGATGCCTGGGCAGCCTGCCTCCCATTCCAGGTGTCTCATAGCGCCAAGGCAAGTTTGATCTGTTCGATCTAGGGGAGTAACCGAGGCGGGGGTGTGTTGAAATGGGTGAGTTGAGGATGGGTCATAATGTGCATTTGTGTCCATGGAGACCTTGGAATGGGGTGCTTGATCCGGGGCCTTGAGGGATGTTCATAACCGGAGGTTTTGATGGAGCTCTAAAGAGTACGTTTCCTAGGTAGAGAAGAGAATTGTTTTGATGAGTGCCTAAGGAATCTCCCATATGCTGGTATTGGAAACCAGGCCTCTGAGGAGAGATGCCTGGAAACAAAAGCAATGGATATGATTAGGGCCTAGGTGCCTGTCTGGATCAATCTCTTTCCTGGGGATACGTGTCTATGGATCTGAGGGGAGGTAGTTGCTCGGCTTGTGTCAGATCGCCCCTGGTGGTCCTGGGCAGCCTATAATATTGGGAAAGGCCTCGGGATTTTGGAGTTTCTCCTAATCTATAGGGTTGTGGCCAATGGAATGGGCAGAAATCCCCTGGAGAGGGCAGGCACAGTTCTGAGTTTGGCTCTAGGGGCCCAGCCTTGAGGGTGTGTGGGCCAGGCCTGTGGGGCCAGAAGTCTGAAAACACAAACTCCGCTTAGGATTGGGGACATAGGTATGGCACGCCCAATCTACAGACCGTGATAACACTTCGGGATATGAAAAAGGGTGAGTTTGAGGTGCTTGCTCAGGTTTTGTCTCTGGATTTGTGTCAACAATGTGGGTCGAATGCTGGCGTGGCCTCATGGGTTGTGGACGGCTTTCCTTCTCTGAGAATTTGACCCAATCCCAAGAGTTTGGGTACATTCTGTGGGATGGGAGGTGTCCTTTCTGTTTTTTTATTTTATTTTATGTACCTCATGTGTGCCAATAAAAGAGGGATTCCAGAGCAGAGTCCTTGGTAGGGACAACTGGATAACCCCAGCTCTGTTTAAGTTTGGGGGCCTAGGGGCATGGCAAGTCCAATATGTGGGCTCTTGATTCAGACACTGAGAGGTCTTCCTTGAGGACAGGGCTCATGCTGAGGGTCACAATGCCTATTTGTGCCCAACAAGGCCCTCAAGCATGGGAAGGGCCTCATGGGCCACGCTGGATTCTCCTACACTGAACGTTGGAGAATATGCCAACCACAAGGTTTCCGGCCATGGCGAAGGAAGAGTTGTGATTTCTGCATCACGTTCACCCCTGGACAGTGATTGGAGTTTAGGTCTAGGTTCTGAAACCCGAAAACCGAGGTTGGGAAGAGATGAAGATTAAGGACCTGATGGGTACAATGAGCTCAATGTGTGGCTAGCTGTTGAGTGTAGGTCTGGAGGTGTGGGCTCATGCTGTGTCAGACAGGGCATTAGACAGTGTAGACTGTATATTTGGGGTGCAGTCGAGTGGCGTTCAGTTGATCCTCATTCGGGTTTCTAGGTAGATCCATAAGGCAAAGTTTTTCTTCTGGAGGGAAGGCAGAGTGCTGCATTGCGGCCCCAGTATTGCCAAACTGTAGGGCTTTTGGGCCAGGGGTGTGAGGACGGTAGTCTGAGAACACAAGCTAGGCTTAGTTTTTTTTTGGTGAGGGCACAGAAGGCACACTCTGCAGAGCTGAATCAAGATCTCATGCACCTGAAGCCAGGGCGAATATCAGACGTTTGCTCAGGTTGGAGTTTCTGTCCATGATGGCCCCTTTATAAAGTGGAGCGTCTCAAGGGGCCATGAAGATTTTCCCACAATGGGAGTTTCGAGATGCACCAGACTGCAAAGATTCCTTCTGTGGGACACTTGAGACCTGTTGGATGGCTCTAGGATGTCCCATATGGAACGACTCCAGAGTAGGGTTCTAAGGATGGATGCCTGGGCAGCCCGCCTCCCATTCTATGTTGTCTCCTAGCAACAAGGCAGGTTTGATCTGCAGGCCCTGGTGGAGAAACCAAGGGGGATGAGTTGACATGGACTCTACCGAGGATAGATCATAATGTGGGTTTAAGTCCATGGATACTTTGGAATGGGGCGCTTGATCCAGGGCCCTGAAAGATTCTCCTAAACAGAGGTTTTTATAGAGCTCCAAAGAGTACATTTCCTATGTGGAGACGAGATTTTTCTATGAGTGCCTCAGTAATCCCCCATATGCTGGTATTGGTAACCAGGCCTCTGAGGAGAGATGCCTGGAATCAAAAGCAATGGATCTGATTAGGGCCTAAGTGCCTGTCCAGTTCAATCTTATTCTATGGGGATATCTGTCTCTGGGTCTGAGTGGAGGTAGTTTCCTAACTAGTGAAAGATCATCCCTGCTTCTCCTGGGCAGCCAACACTATTGGGATGGCCTCGGGGAGTTTGGAGGTTTCTCCTAATCTATAGGGTTGTGGCCAATGGAAATGGCAGAATTACCCTGGAGAAGGAAGCCACAGTCCTCAGGTGTGGGTCCAGGGGCCCCAGCTTGGATGGTGTGTGGGCCAGGACTGTGGGGACAGAAGTCTGAAAACACAAACTCAGCTTAGGTTTGGGGATGTATGTATGAAGGCTCGATCTACAGACCGTGAGAATTTTCCGGGCTATGAACAAAGGGCGAGTATGTGGCATTTGCTCAGGCTTTTGTCTCTGGATTTTGTGCCTACGGTGGCTGTGGAAGGTCGGGGTGTCCTCAAGGGCCATGGACAAGTCTTTCTCTGGTGATTTGGCCTGATCCCAAGTGGTTGGGATCATTTTGTGGATGGGAAGAGTCCTTTCTGTATTTTTTTTTTTTTTTTACCTCAGGTGTCCCACCAAAGAGGGATTCCAGAGCAGTGCCCTGAGTAGGGGTGACTAGACATCTCTAACTCTGGTTGAGATTGGGGGACTAGGGGCTTGGCAAGCCCCATATGTGGGCTGTTGTTCCAGTCACTAAGAGGCTTTACATGAGGATAGGGCTCACGCTGAGGGTCACAATGTGTGTTTGTGCAAATTGTAGCCCTCAGCGATAGGTGGGGCCTCATAGTCCATGCTGCTTTCTCCTACAATGAACGTTGGACCACATGCCAACCACAAGGTTTCTTGCCATGGCGAAGGAGAAGTTCTGATTATTGTATCACGTTCACTCCTGAGCAGTGAGTGGAGATAAGCTCTAGGTTCTGAAGGTGAAAACTGAGGTTGGGTAGAGATGATGGCCGAAAGCCATTGTGGGTTTGATATGCTCAGTGTACGGCTAGCTGTCTGGGTGTTGGACTGGAGGTCTGCCTTCAGGCTGTGTCAGACAGGGCTTTAGTGCACAGGCTAGATTGTATAATTGGGGTATGGTCGAGTGGCATGCAGGTTGTTACTCATTTGCCGTTTCTGGTTGGCCCTATAGGGCAACATTTTTCTTCTGGAGGGCAGGCAGAGTGCTGCATTGTGTCTCCAGAATTGCCAAACTGGAGGGGTGTGGCCAGGATTGTGAAGACGGAAGTCTGAGAACACAAGTTAGGCTTAGGTTTCGGGGCGAGGGCACAGCAGGCACACTCTTAAGTGCTGAATCCAGATCTCGTGCTTCTGAATTCAGGGCGCAGATCAGACTTTGGCTTAGGATGGATTTCTGTTTCTGTCCATGATGGCCCATTTATGAAGGTGTGGGGCATCATGAGGAAATGGAGGTTTTCTCACAGTGGGATTGTGTGATGCTTCAAACCACAAGGATTCATTCTGCGAGACAGTCAAGACAGGTTGGTTGGATTCAAGACGTCCCATAAAGAAATTCTCCAGAGCAGGGTTCTAAGGATGGATGCCTGGGCAGCCCACCTCGCATTCCAACTGTCTCCTAGTGACCAGGCAGGTTTGATCTGCTGGCTCTGGGTGAGCAGCCGAGGGGGCTTATTTGAAATGGACTCTCCTGAGGATGGATCATAATGTAAGTTTGTGTCCTTGGAGACCTTGGAATTGGGCCATGGTGCCAGCGCCCTGAAGGATCCTCCTAACCTGAGGTATTGACACAGCTCCAAAGAGCAAGTTTCTCATGTGGAGATGAGATCTGTTCTGATTGTTTCCTTAGGAAACCCCCAAATTCTGATATTGGAAACCAGGCCTCTGAGGAGAGATACATAGAAACCAAAGCAATGGATCAGAAGTTGACTCAGGTTGGAGTTTCTGTCCATGATGGCCCCTTTATAAAGGGGAGCATTTCATGAGGCCATGTAGGTTTTCCACGATAGGATTTGTGAGATTCTCAAATCTGCAAGGATTCCTTCTGTGGGACAGTCAAGACCTGTTGGAAGGCTCCCAGGACATCCCATATGGAACGGCGCCAGAGCAGGATTCCAACGACGGATGCCTAGAAGGTCTGCTTTGTATTCAAGTTGTCTCCTAGCGACAAGGCAGGTTTGATATTCTCGCTCTGGGGGAGTAATCAACGGGGCTGAGTTGAAATGTACTCTCCTGCCGAATGGTCATAATGCACGTTTTTGTCCATGGAGACCTTGGAATAGGGCGGTGGCTCCGGTTACCTGAAGCTTTCTCCTAACTGGAGGTTTTTACAGAGCTCCAAAGGATAAGTTTCCCATGTGGAGACAAGATTTGTTCTGATTGGTATCTCTGGAAGCCCCCATATGCTGGTATTGGAAAACAGGCCTCGGAGGAGAGATGCTAAGAAACAAAAGCAAAGAACCAATTACGTTCTAGGGGCCTGTCCAGTTTAATGCCTTTCTCTTGGGGTATCTGTCTACGGGTGAGTTGAGGTCGTTGCTCAGCTTGTGACAGATCACCCCTCTTTGTACTGGGCGGCCTACACTATTGAATGGCCTCTGGGACTTTGGAGGTTTCTCCTAATCTATAGAGTTGTGGCCAATGGAATGGGAAGAATTTCCTTAGAGAGGGCAGGCACAGGTGTGGCTCCAGAGGCCTCAGCCTGGAGGGTGTGTGGGACAGGCATGTCAGGATAGAAGTCTGAAACCACGGTTTGGGGACGTAGGTATGGCAGGCCCGATCTACAGACTATGAGGAGAATTTTTGGGCTATGACCTAAGGGTGAGGCTTATGTCTCTGGATTTTGTGTCAATAGTGGCTGTGGAATGTCGGGCTGGCCTCATGGGCCATGGAGGAGTCTTTCTCTCTGGGGATGGCCTGATCCCAAATGATTGCGGTCATTCTGTGGGTGGAAGGAATCCTTTCTGTGTTTACTTACCTCAAATGTCCCACCAAAGAGGGATTCCAGAGCAGAGCCCTGAGTAGGGGTGACTAGATGTCTCTACCTCTGGTTAAGATTGGGTGACTTGGGGCATGGCAGGCCCCATATGCGGGCTCATGGTCCAGCCACTGAGAGGCTTTACTTGAGCACAGGGCTCAAACTGAGGGTCCCAATGTGTGTTTGTGCCCACCGCAGCTCTTAAGCATGGGCAGGGCCTCAGGGACCCTACACTACCCTCAGGGGCCCTACTCCTACTCCTGTAGGCCCTACAGGGGTCCTACACTGAACTTTGGATAAGATGCCAACCACAAGATTTTGGCGAGAGGAAGGAGGAGTTATGATTTCTGCATCACGTTCACCCATGGGAAATGAGTAGAGATAAGGTCTAGGTATCTGTAGCCTGAAAACCAGGTTGGAAAGAGATGGCAACCTAAGGCCATGGCGGTTCAGATGTTCTCAGTGTACGGCAAGCTGTCTGGGTGTCGGTTGGGAATTCAGGCCTCAGGTTGTGTCAGACAGGGCATTAGTGCACAGGCTAGACTATATCATTGGTGTACAGTTGAGTGGCATGCAGGTTTATCCTTATTTGAGGTTTCTGGGTAGACCCATAGGGCAACGTTTTTCTTCTAGAGGGCAGGCAGAGTGCAGCACTGTGTCATCGGAAATCCCAAAATGGAGGGCGCGTGGTCCAGGAGAGTGAGGACGGAAGTCTGAGAACACTAGCTATGCTTAGGTTTTGGGGTGAGGGCACAGCAGGTGCACTCTGAAGAGCTTAATCAAGATCTCGTGCATCTGAAGTCAAGGCGAAGATCAGCCTTTGGGTCAGGTTGGAGTTTCTTTCCATGATCCGCCTTCATGAAGATTGGGGGCATCATGTGACCTTGGAAGCTTTCCATGATATGAGTTGTGAGGTGGTCCATGCACAAGGATTCCTGTGGGACAGTTGAGACCTGTTGGATGGCTCAAGGATGTCCCATAAGAAACGATGCAAGAGCAAGATTCTAAGGGTTCTAAGGATCTCTAAGGAGAGATGCCTGGAAACCAAAGCAATACGTCCGATAGGTGCCTATGGGCCTGTTCGTTCCTTTGTACTCTGGGGACATCAGTCCATGGGTCTGAGTGCCGGTAGGTGCTCAGATGGGCCCAGATTGCCCCTGTTTGTCCTGGGAAGCCCCAAATATAGGGATGGCCTCAGGGACTTTGGAGGTTTATCCTATTAGTAGGGTTGTGGGCATTGGAATGGGCACATACAATTCCCTTGGAGAGGGCAAGCACAGTCTTCATGATTGGCTCCAGGGTCCTGAGCCTGTAGGGTGTGTAGGATAGGGCTGTTTGGACAGTTGTCTGAAAACACAAACTCGGCTTTTGTTTCGGGTCATAGGTATGGCAGGACTGATCTACAGACCATGAGGAGAACACTTCGGGATATGAAAAAAGGGCGAGTGTGAGGCTCTTGCTCAAGTTTTTGTCTCTGGATATCGTGTCACTCATGGTCGTGAAATTTCCGGGTGACTTCAAGGGAAATGGACGAGTCTTACTCTCTGGGGGTTTGGCCCCATCGAAAGAGTTTGAGGTCATTCTGTGGGATGGAAGAAGTCCCTTGTTCTGTTGTTGTTCATTTGTTTTGTTTTGTTTTTCAACCTGAGGTGACCCACCAAATGAGGGATTCCAGAGTAGAGCCCTGGGGAGGGGCGACTGGACAATCAGAAATCTGGTTAAAAATTGGGGCCAAGGGACATGTCAAGTCCATTATGACCTCTAATGGTCCAGCCACTGAGAGGACATACTAGAGGACAGGACTCACGCTGAGGGTCACAATGCGTGTTTATGCCCTCGTCGCAATCAAGAATGGGTGGGACCTCAGGGTGAATGCTGGTTTCTCCTACACTGAACGTTGGATAACATGCCAACCACAAGGTTTCTTACCATGGGTAAGGAAGAGTTCTGATTTCTGCATCACAGTCACCACTGGGCAGTTATTGGAGATAAAGTCTAGGTTATGAAGCCTACAACCTGAAGTAGGGAAGAGATGATGACCTAAGGCCCTGGCGGGTCTGATGTGCTCAGAGTGCGGTCAGCTGTCTGGGTGTTGGTCACGAGGTCCGGGCTCAGGTTGTCAGACAGTGCATTAGTGCCCAGGTTAGACTATATATGTTGGGTGCCTTCGAGTGCCGTGTAGGTTCTTATCTGAAGAACTCTTCAGGATATGAAGAATGAGAGAGTCTGAGGCGCGTGCTCAGGCTTTTGTCTCTGGATTTTGTATCAGCGATGGCCGAGGAATATTGGGGAGGCCTCATGGGCCATGGACGAGTCTTGCTCTCTGTGGATTTGGCCCGATCCCAATTGATTTTCGTCAATCTGTGGGATGGGAGGACTCCTTTCAGGTTTGTTGCCTCAGGTATCCCAACAAAAGAGGAATTCCAAACAGACCCCTGGGGAGGAGTGTAGAGACAACCCGAACTACGGTTGAAAATTGGGGCCTAGGGTCGTGGCAAGCCCAATATGCTGTCCCTCCATCCAGCCACTGAGAGTCCTTACTTGAGGACTGGGCTCAGGCTGAGGGTCACAATGTGTGTTTGTGACCAATGTGGCCCGCAAGCATGGGCGTGGCCTCATGGGCCACACTGGTTTCAAGTACAATGAACCTTGGACAAAATGCCAAACACATGGTTTCTTGCCCTGGGGAAAGAATTCTGATGTCTGCATCATTTTCAAACCCGGGCCGTGATTGGAGATAAGGTCTAGGTTCTGAAGCATGAAAACCGAGGTTGAGAAGAGATGACGACCTAAGGCCATGGCGGGTCCGATGTGCTCATTATGCGGCCAGCTGTCTGGGTGGGGCCAGGAGGTCCAGGCTCAGGCTGTGTCAGAAAGGGCATTAGTGCCCAGGTCAGCCTATATATTTGGGGTACAGTCGAATGGTCTGCAGGTTGATCCTCATTTGGGGTTTCTGGGTAGCCCCAGAGGGCCATGTTTTTCTTCTGGAGTGCAAGGAGAGTGCTGCATTGTAGTTCTAGATTGTTAAACTGGAGGGCTTGTGGGCCAGTAATTTGAGGACGGAGGTCTGAGAACCCAAGCTAGGTCTAGGTTTCTGGGTGAGGATATTGCAGGCACAATCTAGAGACCTGAACGGAGATCTCGTGCATCTGAAGTCAGGGCGAAGATCAGACGATCGCTCAGGTTGGACAATCTGTCCCTGATGGCCCTTACTTGAAGGGGGGGTGGATCACGAAGACATGGGGATTTTCCCACTATGGGAGTTCTCAGAAGCTCCCAACTGCAAAGATTCTTCTGCAGGACAATTGAGACCTGTTGGTTGGCTCCAGGACAACGATTCCGAGCAGGGTTCTAAGAATGGATGGCTCGGTAGCCCACCTCGCATTCCAATTGTCTCCAAGGAACCAGACAGGTCAGATCTGCTGGATCTGGGGGAGCAACCGAAGAGGCTGAGTTGAAATGGACTCTCTCGTGGATATTTCCTAATATGATTTTGTGTCTATGGAGACCTGTGAATGAAGCATTGGCACTGGGGCCCTGAAGGGTTCTCCTAAAGAGAGGCTTTCACACAGCTCCATCGTGCAAGTTTCCCATTGTAGATGAGATTTGTTCTGATGGGTGAGTCAAGAAACAGCAATATGCTGTTAGTGAAATTCAGGCCTCTGAGGAGAGATGCCTGTAAAACAAAGCAATGGATGCGATAGGTGCCTAGGGTCCTGTTCCTTCCTTTTTACCTCTGGGGACATCAGTCTACGGGTCTGAGTGCAGGTAGGTGCTCAGATGGGCCCAGATTGCCCCTGTTTGTCCGGGGAAGCCACAAATATTGGGATGGCCTCAGGGACTTTGGAGGTTTATTCTATTAGTAGGGTTGTGGCCATTGGAATGGGTACATACAATTGCCTTGGAGAGGGCAAACACAGTCGTCAGGTTTGGCTCCAGGGGCCTGAGCCTGTAGGGTGTGTAGGCCAGGGCTGTTTGGACAGTTGTCCTAAAACACAAACTCGGATTATGTTTCGGGTCATAGGTATGGCAGGACTGATCGACAGACCATGAGGAGAACACTTCGGGATATGAAAAATGGGCGAGTGTGAGGCTCTTGCTCAAGTTTTTATCTCTGGATTTCGTGCCATTCATAGTCATGAAATATTCGGGAGACTTCATGGGAATTGGACGAGTCTTACTCTCTGGGGGTTTGGCCCAATCCAAAGCGTTTGTGGTCATTCTGTGGGATGGAAGAAATCCGTTTTTTTTTGTTGTTGTTGTTTTGTTTTGTTTTTCAAACCCCACCAAATGAGGGATTACAGAGTAGAGAACTGGGGAGGGGCGATTGGACAACCAGAAATCTGGTTTAAATTTGGGGCTTAGGGACATGTCAAGCCATTATGGCATCTATTGTTCTAGCCACTGAGATGACGTACTAGAGGACAGGACTCACGCTGAGGGTCACAATGCGTGTTTATGCCCTCGTCGCACTCAAGAATGGGCGGGGCCTCAGGGTGAATGCTGGTTTCCCCTACACTGAACTTTGGACAACATGCCAACCATAAGGTTTCTTGCCATGGGTAAGGAAGAGTTCTGATTTCTGCATCACAGTCACCCCGGGCAGTGATTGGAGATAAGGTCTAGGTTCTGAAGCCTGAAAACTGAGGTAGGGAAGAGATGATGACCTAAGGCCACGGCGGGTCTTATGGGCTCAGGGTGCGGTCAGCTGTCTGGGTGTTGGTCACGAGGTCCGGGCTCAGGTTGTCAGACAGTGCATTAGTGCCCAGGTTAGACTATATATGTTGGGTGCCTTCGAGTGCCGTGTAGGTTCTTATCTGAAGAACTCTTCAGGATATGAAGAATGAGCGAGTCTGAGGCGCGTGCTCAGTCTTTTGTAACTGGATTTTGTATCAGCGATGGCCCTGGAATGTTGGGGAGGCCTCCTGGGCCATGGACGAATCTTGCTCTCTGTGGATTTGGCACGATCCCAAATGTTTTTCCTCAATCTGTGGGATGGGAGGACTCCTTTCAGGTTTGTTGCCTCAGGTGTCCCACCAAAAGAGGAAATCCAAAGCAGACCCCGGGGAAGAGTGAAGGGACAACCCGAACTACGGTTAAAAATTGGAGCCTAGGGGCATGGCAAGCCCAATATGCTGTCTCTCCATCCAGCCACTGAGAGGCCTTACCTGAGGACTGGGTTCAGGCTGAGGGTCACAATGTGTGTTTGTGACCAATGTGGCCCGCAAGCATGGGCGGGGGCCTCATGGGCCACACTGGTTTCAAGTACAATGAACCTTGGACAACATGCCAAACACAAGGTTTTCTTGCCATGGGGAAAGAGTTCTGATGTCTGCATCATTTTCAAACCCGGGCCGTGATTGGAGATAAGGTCTAGGTTCTGAAGCATGAAAACCGAGGTTGAGAAGAGATGACGACCTAAGGCCATGGCGGGTCCGATGGGCTCAGTGTGCGGCCAGCTCTCTGGGTGGGGCCAGGAGGTCCAGGCTCAGGCTGTGTCAGAAAGGGCATTAGTGCCCAGGTCAGCCTATATATTTGGGGTACAGCCGAATGGCGTGCAGGTTGATCCTCATTTGGGGTTTCTGGGTAGCCCCAGAGGGCAATGTTTTTCTTCTGGAGGGCAGGCAGAGTTCTGCATTGTAGTTCTGGATTGCCAAACTGGAGGGCTTGTGGGCCAGTAGTCTGAGGACGGAAGTCTGAGAACCCAAGCTAGGCCTAGGTTTCTGGGTGAGGATATGGCAGGCACAATCTACAGACCTGAATCGAGATCTCGTGCATCTGAAGTCAGGGCATGGATCAGACCATCGCTCAGGTTGGACATTCTGTCCCTGATGGCCCCTACTTGAAGGGGGGGTGGATCACGAGGCCATGGGGGTTTTCCCACGATGGGAGTTGTGAGAAGCTCCAAACTGCAAAGATTCTTCTGCAGGACAATTGAGACCTGTTGGTTGGCTCCAGGCCCATGATTCTGAGCAGGGTTCTAAGGATGGATGGCAGGGTAGGCCACCTCACATTCCAATTGTCTCCTGGCAACAAGACAAGTTACATATTCTGGATCTCGTGGAGCAACCGAATATGCTGAGTTGAATTGGTTTCTCCCGTGCATGTGCCTAATATGATTTTGTGTCTATGGAGACCTTGGAATGAAGCGGTGGCACTGGGGCCCTGAAGGGTTCTCCGAAAAAGAGGCTTTGACACACCTCCCACGTAGCAAGTTTCCCATGTGTAGATGAGATTTGTTCTGATGGGTGAGTCAAGAAACAGCCATATGCTGGTACTAAAATCCAGGCCTCTGAGGAAGATGCCTGGAAACCAAAGCAATGGATCCGATTAGGGCCTAGGGGCCTGTTCATTCCTTTTTCCTCTGGGGATATCAGTCTACAAGTCTGAGTGCAGGTAGCTTCTCAGATGGGCTAAGATTGCTCCTGTTTGTCCTGGGAAGCCACCACTATTGGGATGGGCCTCAGGGACTTTGGAGGTTTTATTCTATTAGTAGAGTTGTGGCCATTGGAATGGGCACACAGAATTCCCTTGGAGAGGGCAAGTACAGTCCTCAGGTTGGGTCCAGGGGCCTGAGCCTGTAGGGTGTGTAGGCCTGGGCTGTTTTGGACAGTTGTCCTAAAACACAAACTCGGATTATATTTCGGGTCATAGGTATGGCAGGACTGATCGACAGACCATGAGGAGAACTCTTCGGGATATGAAAAATGGGCGAGTGTGAGGCTCTTGCTCAAGTTTTTATCTCTGGATATCGTGCCATTCATGGTCATGAAATATCCGGGTGACTTCATGGGAAATGGACGAGTCCTACTCTCTGAGGGTTTGGCCCAATCCAAAGCGTTCGTGGTCATTCTGTGGGAAGGAAGAAATCCGTTTTTTTTTTTTTTTTTGTTGTAGTTGTTGTTTTGTTTTGTTTTTCAAACCCCACCAAATGAGGGATTCCAGAGTAGAGAACTGGGGAGGGGCGATTGGACAACCAGAAATCTGGTTTAAATTTGGGGCTTAGGGACATGTCAAGCCATTATGGCATCTATTGTTCTAGCCACTGAGATGACGTCCTAGAGGACAGGACTCACGCTGAGGGTCACAATGCGTGTTTATGCCCTCGTCGCACTCAAGAATGGGCGGGGCCTCAGGGTGAATGCTGGTTTCCCCTACACTGAACTTTGGACAACATGCCAACCATAAGGTTTCTTGCCATGGGTAAGGAAGAGTTCTGATTTCTGCATCACAGTCACCCCTGGGCAGTGATTGGAGATAAGGTCTAGGTTCTGAAGCCTGAAAACTGAGGTAGGGAAGAGATGATGACCTAAGGCCATGGCGGGTCTATGTGCTCAGTGTGCGGTCAGCTGTCTGGGTGGGGCCAGGAGGTCCAGGCTCAGGCTGTGTCAGAAAGGGCATTAGTGCCCAGGTCAGCCTATATATTTGGGATACTGCCGAATGGCGTGCAGGTTGATCCTCATTTGGGGTTTCTGGTAGCCCCAGAGGGCAATGTTTTTCATCTGGAGGGCAGGCAGAGTGCTGCATTGTAGTTCTGGATTGCCAAACTGGAGGGCTTGTGGGCCAGTAGTCTGAGGACGGAAGTCTGAGAACCCAAGCTAGGCCTAGGTTTCTGGGTGAGGATATGGCAGGCACAATCTACAGACCTGAATCGAGATCTCGTGCATATGAAGCCAGGGCGAGGATCAGACGATCGCTCAGGTTGGACATTCTGTCCCTGATGGCCCCTACTTGAAGGGGGGGTGGATCACGATGCCATGAAGGTTTTCCCACGATGGGAGTTGTGAGAAGCTCCAAACTGCAAAGATTCTTCTGCAGGACAATTGAGACCTGTTGGTTGGCTCCAGGCCCATGATTCTGAGCAGGGTTCTAAGGATGGATGGCGGGGTAGGCCAGCTCGCATTCCAATTGTCTCCTGGCAACAAGACAAGTTAGATATGCTGGATCTCGCAGAGCAACCGAATATGCTCAGTTGAATTGGTTTCTCCCGTGCATGTGCCTAATATGATTTTGTGTCTATGGAGACCTTGGAATGAAGCGGTGGCACTGGGGCCCTGAAGGGTTCTCCGAAAAAGAGGCTTTGACACACCTCCCACGTAGCAAGTTTCCCATGTGTAGATGAGATTTGTTCTGATGGGTGAGTCAAGAAACAGCCATATGCTGGTACTAAAATCCAGGCCTCTGAGGAAGATGCCTGGAAACCAAAGCAATGGATCCGATTAGGGCCTAGGGGCCTGTTCATTCCTTTTTCCTCTGGGGATATCAGTCTACAAGTCTGAGTGCAGGTAGCTTCTCAGATGGGCTAAGATTGCTCCTGTTTGTCCTGGGAAGCCACCACTATTGGGATGGCCTCAGGGACTTTGGAGGTTTATTCTATTAGTAGAGTTGTGGCCATTGGAATGGGCACACAGAATTCCCTTGGAGAGGGCAAGTACAGTCCTCAGGTTGGGTCCAGGGGCCTGAGCCTGTAGGGTGTGTAGGCCTGGGCTGTTTGGACAGTTGTCCTAAAACACAAACTCGGATTATATTTCGGGTCATAGGTATGGCAGGACTGATCGACAGACCATGAGGAGAACTCTTCGGGATATGAAAAATGGGCGAGTGTGAGGCTCTTGCTCAAGTTTTTTTATCTCTGGATATCGTGCCATTCATGGTCATGAAATATCCGGGTGACTTCATGGGAAATGGACGAGTCCTACTCTCTGAGGGTTTGGCCCAATCCAAAGCGTTCGTGGTCATTCTGTGGGAAGGAAGAAATCCGTTTTTTTTTTTTTTTTTTTGTTGTAGTTGTTGTGTTTGTTTTGTTTTTCAAACCCCACCAAATGAGGGATTCCAGAGTAGAGAACTGGGGAGGGGCGATTGGACAACCAGAAATCTGGTTTAAATTTGGGGCTTAGGGACATGTCAAGCCATTATGGCATCTATTGTTCTAGCCACTGAGATGACGTCCTAGAGGACAGGACTCACGCTGAGGGTCACAATGCGTGTTTATGCCCTCGTCGCACTCAAGAATGGGCGGGGCCTCAGGGTGAATGCTGGTTTCCCCTACACTGAACTTTGGACAACATGCCAACCATAAGGTTTCTTGCCATGGGTAAGGAAGAGTTCTGATTTCTGCATCACAGTCACCCCTGGGCAGTGATTGGAGATAAGGTCTAGGTTCTGAAGCCTGAAAACTGAGGTAGGGAAGAGATGATGACCTAAGGCCATGGCGGGGGGGTCTATGTGCTCAGTGTGCGGTCAGCTGTCTGGGTGGGGCCAGGAGGGTCCAGGCTCAGGCTGTGTCAGAAAGGGCATTAGTGCCCAGGTCAGCCTATATATTTGGGATACTGCCGAATGGCGTGCAGGTTGATCCTCATTTGGGGTTTCTGGTAGCCCCAGAGGGCAATGTTTTTCATCTGGAGGGCAGGCAGAGTGCTGCATTGTAGTTCTGGATTGCCAAACTGGAGGGCTTGTGGGCCAGTAGTCTGAGGACGGAAGTCTGAGAACCCAAGCTAGGCCTAGGTTTCTGGGTGAGGATATGGCAGGCACAATCTACAGACCTGAATCGAGATCTCGTGCATATGAAGCCAGGGCGAGGATCAGACGATCGCTCAGGTTGGACATTCTGTCCCTGATGGCCCCTACTTGAAGGGGGGGTGGATCACGATGCCATGAAGGTTTTCCCACGATGGGAGTTGTGAGAAGCTCCAAACTGCAAAGATTCTTCTGCAGGACAATTGAGACCTGTTGGTTGGCTCCAGGCCCATGATTCTGAGCAGGGTTCTAAGGATGGATGGCGGGGTAGGCCAGCTCACATTCCAATTGTCTCCTGGCAACAAGACAAGTTAGATCTGCTGGATCTCGCGGAGCAACCGAATATGCTCAGTTGAATTGGTTTCTCCCGTGCATGTGCCTAATATGATTTTGTGTCTATGGAGACCTTGGAATGAAGCGGTGGCACTGGGGCCCTGAAGGGTTCTCCGAAAAAGAGGCTTTGACACACCTCCCACGTAGCAAGTTTCCCATGTGTAGATGAGATTTGTTCTGATGGGTGAGTCAAGAAACAGCCATATGCTGGTACTAAAATCCAGGCCTCTGAGGAAGATGCCTGGAAACCAAAGCAATGGATCCGATTAGGGCCTAGGGGCCTGTTCATTCCTTTTTCCTCTGGGGATATCAGTCTACAAGTCTGAGTGCAGGTAGCTTCTCAGATGGGCTAAGATTGCTCCTGTTTGTCCTGGGAAGCCACCACTATTGGGATGGCCTCAGGGACTTTGGAGGTTTATTCTATTAGTAGAGTTGTGGCCATTGGAATGGGCACACAGAATTCCCCCTTGGAGAGGGCAAGTACAGTCCTCAGGTTGGGTCCAGGGGCCTGAGCCTGTAGGGTGTGTAGGCCTGGGCTGTTTGGACAGTTGTCCTAAAACACAAACTCGGATTATGTTTCGGGTCATAGGTATGGCAGGACTGATCGACAGACCATGAGGAGAACTCTTCGGGATATGAAAAATGGGCGAGTGTGAGGCTCTTGCTCAAGTTTTTATCTCTGGATATCGTGCCATTCATGGTCATGAAATATCCGGGTGACTTCATGGGAAATGGACGAGTCCTACTCTCTGAGGGTTTGGCCCAATCCAAAGCGTTCGTGGTCATTCTGTGGGAAGGAAGAAATCCGTTTTTTTTTTTTTTTGTTGTAGTTGTTGTTTTGTTTTGTTTTTCAAACCCCACCAAATGAGGGATTCCAGAGTAGAGAACTGGGGAGGGGCGATTGGACAACCAGAAATCTGGTTTAAATTTGGGGCTTAGGGACATGTCAAGCCATTATGGCATCTATTGTTCTAGCCACTGAGATGACGTCCTAGAGGACAGGACTCACGCTGAGGGTCACAATGCGTGTTTATGCCCTCGTCGCACTCAAGAATGGGCGGGGCCTCAGGGTGAATGCTGGTTTCCCCTACACTGAACTTTGGACAACATGCCAACCATAAGGTTTCTTGCCATGGGTAAGGAAGAGTTCTGATTTCTGCATCACAGTCACCCCTGGGCAGTGATTGGAGATAAGGTCTAGGTTCTGAAGCCTGAAAACTGAGGTAGGGAAGAGATGATGACCTAAGGCCATGGCGGGTCTATGTGCTCAGTGTGCGGTCAGCTGTCTGGGTGGGGCCAGGAGGTCCAGGCTCAGGCTGTGTCAGAAAGGGCATTAGTGCCCAGGTCAGCCTATATATTTGGGATACTGCCGAATGGCGTGCAGGTTGATCCTCATTTGGGGTTTCTGGTAGCCCCAGAGGGCAATGTTTTTCATCTGGAGGGCAGGCAGAGTGCTGCATTGTAGTTCTGGATTGCCAAACTGGAGGGCTTGTGGTCCAGTAGTCTGAGGACGGAAGTCTGAGAACCCAAGCTAGGCCTAGGTTTCTGGGTGAGGATATGGCAGGCACAATCTACAGACCTGAATCGAGATCTCGTGCATATGAAGCCAGGGCGAGGATCAGACGATCGCTCAGGTTGGACATTCTGTCCCTGATGGCCCCTACTTGAAGGGGGGGTGGATCACGAGGCCATGAAGGTTTTCCCACGATGGGAGTTGTGAGAAGCTCCAAACTGCAAAGATTCTTCTGCAGGACAATTGAGACCTGTTGGTTGGCTCCAGGCCATGATTCTGAGCAGGGTTCTAAGGATGGATGGCGGGGTAGGCCAGCTCGCATTCCAATTGTCTCCTGGCAACAAGACAAGTTAGATATGCTGGATCTCGCAGAGCAACCGAATATGCTCAGTTGAATTGGTTTCTCCCGTGCATGTGCCTAATATGATTTTGTGTCTATGGAGACCTTGGAATGAAGCGGTGGCACTGGGGCCCTGAAGGGTTCTCCGAAAAAGAGGCTTTGACACACCTCCCACGTAGCAAGTTTCCCATGTGTAGATGAGATTTGTTCTGATGGGTGAGTCAAGAAACAGCCATATGCTGGTACTAAAATCCAGGCCTCTGAGGAAGATGCCTGGAAACCAAAGCAATGGATCCGATTAGGGCCTAGGGGCCTGTTCATTCCTTTTTCCTCTGGGGATATCAGTCTACAAGTCTGAGTGCAGGTAGCTTCTCAGATGGGCTAAGATTGCTCCTGTTTGTCCTGGGAAGCCACCACTATTGGGATGGCCTCAGGGACTTTGGAGGTTTATTCTATTAGTAGAGTTGTGGCCATTGGAATGGGCACACAGAATTCCCTTGGAGAGGGCAAGTACAGTCCTCAGGTTGGGTCCAGGGGCCTGAGCCTGTAGGGTGTGTAGGCCTGGGCTGTTTGGACAGTTGTCCTAAAACACAAACTCGGATTATATTTCGGGTCATAGGTATGGCAGGACTGATCGACAGACCATGAGGAGAACTCTTCGGGATATGAAAAATGGGCGAGTGTGAGGCTCTTGCTCAAGTTTTTATCTCTGGATATCGTGCCATTCATGGTCATGAAATATCCTTGTGACTTCATGGGAAATGGACGAGTCCTACTCTCTGAGGGTTTGGCCCAATCCAAAGCGTTCGTGGTCATTCTGTGGGAAGGAAGAAATCCGTTTTTTTTTTTTGTTGTTGTTGTTGTTTTGTTTTGTTTTTCAAACCCCACCAAATGAGGGATTCCAGAGTAGAGAACTGGGGAGGGGCGATTGGACAACCAGAAATCTGGTTTAAATTTGGGGCTTAGGGACATGTCAAGCCATTATGGCATCTATTGTTCTAGCCACTGAGATGACGTACTAGAGGACAGGACTCACGCTGAGGGTCACAATGCGTGTTTATGCCCTCGTCGCACTCAAGAATGGGCGGGGCCTCAGGGTGAATGCTGGTTTCCCCTACACTGAACTTTGGACAACATGCTAACCATAAGGTTTCTTGCCATGGGTAAGGAAGAGTTCTGATTTCTGCATCACAGTCACCCCTGGGCAGTGATTGGAGATAAGGTCTAGGTTCTGAAGCCTGAAAACTGAGGTAGGGAAGAGATGATGACCTAAGGCCATGGCGGGTCTATGTGCTCAGTGTGCGGTCAGCTGTCTGGGTGTTGGTCACGAGGTCCGGGCTCAGGTTGTCAGACAGTGCATTAGTGCCCAGGTTAGACTATATATGTTGGGTGCCTTCGAGTGCCGTGTAGGTTCTTATCTGAAGAACTCTTCAGGATATGAAGAATGAGCGAGTCTGAGGCGCGTGCTCAGTCTTTTGTAACTGGATTTTGTATCAGCGATGGCCCTGGAATGTTGGGGAGGCCTCCTGGGCCATGGACGAATCTTGCTCTCTGTGGATTTGGCACGATCCCAATTGTTTTTCCTCAATCTGTGGGATGGGAGGACTCCTTTCAGGTTTGTTGCCTCAGGTGTGTTCCCTCCAAAAGAGGAAATCCAAAGCAGACCCCGGGGAAAGAGTGAAGGGACAACCCGAACTACGGTTAAAAATTGGAGCCTAGGGGCATGGCAAGCCCAATATGCTGTCTCTCCATCCAGCCACTGAGAGGCCTTACCTGAGGACTGGGCTCAGGCTGAGGGTCACAATGTGTGTTTGTGACCAATGTGGCCCGCAAGCCTGGGCGGGGCCACATGGGCCACACTGGTTTCAAGTACAATGAACCTTGGACAACATGCCAAACACAAGGTTTCTTGCCATGGGGAAAGAGTTCTGATGTCTGCATCATTTTCAAACCCGGGCCGTGATTGGAGATAAGGTCTAGGTTCTGAAGCATGAAAACCGAGGTTGAGAAGAGATGACGACCTAAGGCCATGGCGGGTCCTTTGTACTCAGTGTGCGGCCAGCTCTCTGGGTGGGGCCAGGAGGTCCAGGCTCAGGTGTGTCAGAAAGGGCATTAGTGCCCAGGTCAGCCTATATATTTGGGGTACAGCCGAATGGCGTGCAGGTTGATCCTCATTTGGGGTTTCTGGGTAGCCCCAGAGGGCAATGTTTTTCTTCTGGAGGGCAAGCAGAGTGCTGCATTGTAGTTCTGGATTGCCAAACTGGAGGGCTTGTGGGCCAGTAGTCTGAGGATGGAAGTCTGAGAACCCAAGCTAGGCCTAGGTTTCTGGGTGAGGATATGACAGGCACAATCTACAGACCTGAATCGAGATCTCATGCATCTGAAGTCAGGGCGAGGATCAGACCTTCGCTCAGGTTGGACATTCTGTCCCTGATGGCCCTTACTTGAAGGAGGGGGTGGATCACGAGGCCATGGGGGTTTTCCCAAGATGGGAGTTGTGAGAAGCTCCAAACTGCAAAGATTCTTCTGCAGGACAATTGAGACCTGTTGGTTGGCTCCAGGCCCATGATTCTGAGCAGGGTTCTAGGATGGAATGCGGGGTAGGCCAGCTCACATTCCAATTATCTCCTGGCAACAAGACAAGTTAGATCTGCTGGATCTCGCGGAGCAACCGAATATGCTGAGTGGAATTGGTTTCTCCCGTGCATGTGCCTAATATGATTTTGTGTCTATGGAGACCTTGGAATGAAGCGGTGGCACTGGGGCCCTGAAGGGTTCTCCGAAAAAGAGGCTTTGACACACCTCCCACGTAGCAAGTTTCCCATGTGTAGATGAGATTTGTTCTGATGGGTGAGTCAAGAAACAGCCATATGCTGGTACTAAAATCCAGGCCTCTGAGGAAGATGCCTGGAAACCAAAGCAATGGATCCGATTAGGGCCTAGGGGCCTGTTCATTCCTTTTTCCTCTGGGGATATCAGTCTACAAGTCTGAGTGCAGGTAGCTTCTCAGATGGGCTAAGATTGCTCCTGTTTGTCCTGGGAAGCCACCACTATTGGGATGGCCTCAGGGACTTTGGAGGTTTATTCTATTAGTAGAGTTGTGGCCATTGGAATGGGCAAACAGAATTCCCTTGGAGAGGGCAAGTACAGTCCTCAGGTTGGGTCCAGGGGCCTGAGCCTGTAGGGTGTGTAGGCCTGGGCTGTTTGGACAGTTGTCCTAAAACACAAACTCGGATTATATTTCGGGTCATAGGTATGGCAGGACTGATCGACAGACCATGAGGAGAACTCTTCGGGATATGAAAAATGGGCGAGTGTGAGGCTCTTGCTCAAGTTTTTATCTCTGGATATCGTGCCATTCATGGTCATGAAATATCCGGGTGACTTCATGGGAAATGGACGAGTCCTACTCTCTGGGGGTTTGGCCCAATCCAAAGCGTTCGTGGTCATTCTGTGGGATGGAAGAAATCCGTTTTTTTTTGTTGTTGTTGATTTGTTTTGTTTTTCAAACCCCACCAAATGAGGGATTACAGAGTAGAGAACTGGGGAGGGGCGATTGGACAACCAGAAATCTGGTTTAAATTTGGGGCTTAGGGACATGTCAAGCCATTATGGCATCTATTGTTCTAGCCACTGAGATGACGTACTAGAGGACAGGACTCACGCTGAGGGTCACAATGCGTGTTTATGCCCTCGTCGCACTCAAGAATGGGCGGGGCCTCAGGGTGAATGCTGGTTTCCCCTACACTGAACTTTGGACAACATGCTAACCATAAGGTTTCTTGCCATGGGTAAGGAAGAGTTCTGATTTCTGCATCACAGTCACCCCTGGGCAGTGATTGGAGATAAGGTCTAGGTTCTGAAGCCTGAAAACTGAGGTAGGGAAGAGATGATGACCTAAGGCCATGGCGGGTCTATGTGCTCAGTGTGCGGTCAGCTGTCTGGGTGTTGGTCACGAGGTCCGGGCTCAGGTTGTCAGACAGTGCATTAGTGCCCAGGTTAGACTATATATGTTGGGTGCCTTCGAGTGCCGTGTAGGTTCTTATCTGAAGAACTCTTCAGGATATGAAGAATGAGCGAGTCTGAGGCGCGCGTGCTCAGTCTTTTGTAACTGGATTTTGTATCAGCGATGGCCCTGGAATGTTGGGGAGGCCTCCTGGGCCATGGACGAATCTTGCTCTCTGTGGATTTGGCACGATCCCAATTGTTTTTCCTCAATCTGTGGGATGGGAGGACTCCTTTCAGGTTTGTTGCCTCAGGTGTCCCACCAAAAGAGGAAATCCAAAGCAGACCCCGGGGAAGAGTGAAGGGACAACCCGAACTACGGTTAAAAATTGGAGCATAGGGGCATGGCAAGCCCAATATGCTGTCTCTCCATCCAGCCACTGAGAGGCCTTACCTGAGGACTGGGCTCAGGCTGAGGGTCACAATGTGTGTTTGTGACCAATGTGTCCCGCAAGCCTGGGCGGGGCCTCATGGGCCACACTGTTTTCAAGTACAATGAACCTTGGACAACATGCCAAACACAAGGTTTCTTGCCATGGGGAAAGAGTTCTGATGTCTGCATCATTTTCAAACCCGGGCCGTGATTGGAGATAAGGTCTAGGTTCTGAAGCATGAAAACCGAGGTTGAGAAGAGATGACGACCTAAGGCCATGGCGGGTCCTTTGTGCTCAGTGTGCGGCCAACTCTCTGGGTGGGGCCAGGAGGTCCAGGCTCAGGTGTGTCAGAAAGGGCATTAGTGCCCAGGTCAGCCTATATATTTGGGGTACAGCCGAATGGCGTGCAGTTTGATCCTCATTTGGGGTTTCTGTGTAGCCCCAGAGGGCAATGTTTTTCTTCTGGAGGGCAAGCAGAGTGCTGCATTGTAGTTCTGGATTGCCAAACTGGAGGGCTTGTGGGCCAGTAGTCTGAGGATGGAAGTCTTAGAACCCAAGCGAGGCCTAGGTTTCTGGGTGAGGATATGACAGGCACAATCTACAGACCTGAATCGAGATCTCGTGCATCTGAAGTCAGGGCGAGGATCAGACCTTCGCTCAGGTTGGACATTCTGTACCTGATGGCCCATACTTGAAGGAGGGGGTGGATCACGAGGCCATGGGGGTTTTCCCAAGATGGGAGTTGTGAGAAGCTCCAAACTGCAAAGATTCTTCTGCAGGACAATTGAGACCTGTTGGTTGGCTCCAGGCCCATGATTCTGAGCAGGGTTCTAAGGATGGATGGCGGGGTAGGCCAGCTCACATTCCAATTGTCTCCTGGCAACAAGACAAGTTAGATCTGCTGGATCTCGCGGAGCAACCGAATATGCTGAGTGGAATTGGTTTCTCCCGTGCATGTGCCTAATATGATTTTGTGTCTATGGAGACCTTGGAATGAAGCGGTGGCACTGGGGCCCTGAAGGGTTCTCCGAAAAAGAGGCTTTGACACACCTCCCACGTAGCAAGTTTCCCATGTGTAGATGAGATTTGTTCTGATGGGTGAGTCAAGAAACAGCCATATGCTGGTACTAAAATCCAGGCCTCTGAGGAAGATGCCTGGAAACCAAAGCAATGGATCCGATTAGGGCCTAGGGGCCTGTTCATTCCTTTTTCCTCTGGGGATATCAGTCTACAAGTCTGAGTGCAGGTAGCTTCTCAGATGGGCTAAGATTGCTCCTGTTTGTCCTGGGAAGCCACCACTATTGGGATGGCCTCAGGGACTTTGGAGGTTTATTCTATTAGTAGAGTTGTGGCCATTGGAATGGGCACACAGAATTCCCTTGGAGAGGGCAAGTACAGTCCTCAGGTTGGGTCCAGGGGCCTGAGCCTGTAGGGTGTGTAGGCCTGGGCTGTTTGGACAGTTGTCCTAAAACACAAACTCGGATTATATTTCGGGTCATAGGTATGGCAGGACTGATCGACAGACCATGAGGAGAACTCTTCGGGATATGAAAAATGGGCGAGTGTGAGGCTCTTGCTCAAGTTTTTATCTCTGGATATCGTGCCATTCATGGTCATGAAATATCCGGGTGACTTCATGGGAAATGGACGAGTCCTACTCTCTGGGGGTTTGGCCCAATCCAAAGCGTTCGTGGTCATTCTGTGGGATGGAAGAAATCGGTTTTTTTTTTTTTTGTTGTTGTTTTCTTATGTTTTTCAAACCCCACCAAATGAGGGATTACAGAGTAGAGAACTGGGGAATGGCGATTGGACAACCAGAAATCTGGTTTAAATTTGGGGCTTAGGGACATGTCAAGCCATTATGGCATCTATTGTTCTAGCCACTGAGATGACGTACTAGAGGACAGGACTCACGCTGAGGGTCACAATGCGTGTTTATGCCCTCGTCGCACTCAAGAATAGGCGGGGCCTCAGGGTGAATGCTGGTTTCCCCTACTCTGAATTTTGGACAACATGCCAACCATAAGGTTTCTTGCCATGGGTAAGGAAGAGTTCTGATTTCTGCATCACAGTCACCCCTGGGCAGTGATTGCAGATAAGGTCTAGGTTCTGAAGCCTGAAAACTGAGGTAGGGAAGAGATGATGACCTAAGGCCATGGCGGGTCTATGTGCTCAGTGTGCGGTCAGCTGTCTGGGTGTTGGTCACGAGTCCGGGCTCAGGTTGTCAGACAGTGCATTAGTGCCCAGGTTAGACTATATATGTTGGGTGCCTTCGAGTGCCGTGTAGGTTCTTATCTGAAGAACTCTTCAGGATATGAAGAATGAGCGAGTCTGAGGCGCGTGCTCAGTCTTTTGTAACTGGATTTTGTATCAGCGATGGCCCTGGAATGTTGGGGAGGCCTCCTGGGCCATGGACGAATCTTGCTCTCTGTGGATTTGGCACGATCCCAATTGTTTTTCCTCAATCTGTGGGATGGGAGGACTCCTTTCAGGTTTGTTGCCTCAGGTGTCCCACCAAAAGAGGAAATCCAAAGCAGACCCCGGGGAAGAGTGAAGGGACAACCCGAACTACGGTTAAAAATTGGAGCCTAGGGGCATGGCAAGCCCAATATGCTGTCTCTCCATCCAGCCACTGAGAGGCCTTACCTGAGGACTGGGCTCAGGCTGAGGGTCACAATGTGTGTTTGTGACGAATGTGGCCCGCAAGCATGGGCGGGGCCTCATGGGCCTCACTGGTTTCAAGTACAATGAACCTTGGACAACATGCCAAACACAAGTTTTCTTGCCATGGGGAAAGAGCTCTGATGTCTGCATCATTTTCAAACCCGGGCCGTGATTGGAGATAAGGTCTAGGTTCTGAAGCATGAAAACCGAGGTTGAGAAGAGATGACGACCTAAGGCCATGGCGGGTCCGATGTGCTCAGTGTGTGGCCAGCTCTTTGGGTGGGGCCAGGAGGTCCAGGCTCAGGCTGTGTCAGAAAGGGCATTAGTGCCCAGGTCAGCCTATATATTTGGGGTACAGCCGAATGGCGTGCAGGTTGATCCTCATTTGGGGTTTCTGGGTAGCCCCAGAGGGCAATGTTTTTCTTCTGGAGGGCAGGCAGAGTGCTGCATTGTAGTTCTGGATTGCCAAACTGGAGGGCTTGTGGGCCAGTAGTCTGAGGACGGAAGTCTGAGAACCCAAGCTAGGCCTAGGTTTCTGGGTGAGGATATGGCAGGCACAATCTACAGACCTGAATCGAGATCTCGTGCATCTGAAGCCAGGGCGAGGATCAGACCTTCGCTCAGGTTGGACATTCTGTCCCTGATTGCCCCTACTTGAAGGGGGGGTGGATCACGATGCCATGGGGGTTTTCCCACGATGGGAGTTGTGAGAAGCTCCAAACTGCAAAGATTCTTCTGCAGAACAATTGAGACCTGTTGGTTGGCTCCAGGCCCATGATTCTGAGCAGGGTTCTAAGGATGGATGGCGGGGTAGGCCAGCTCGCATTCCAATTGTCTCCTGGCAACAAGACAAGTTAGATATGCTGGATCTCGCAGAGCAACCGAATATGCTCAGTTGAATTGGTTTCTCCCGTGCATGTGCCTAATATGATTTTGTGTCTATGGAGACCTTGGAATGAAGCGGTGGCACTGGGGCCCTGAAGGGTTCTCCGAAAAAGAGGCTTTGACACACCTCCCACGTAGCAAGTTTCCCATGTGTAGATGAGATTTGTTCTGATGGGTGAGTCAAGAAACAGCCATATGCTGGTACTAAAATCCAGGCCTCTGAGGAAGATGCCTGGAAACCAAAGCAATGGATCCGATTAGGGCCTAGGGGCCTGTTCATTCCTTTTTCCTCTGGGGATATCAGTCTACAAGTCTGAGTGCAGGTAGCTTCTCAGATGGGCTAAGATTGCTCCTGTTTGTCCTGGGAAGCCACCACTATTGGGATGGCCTCAGGGACTTTGGAGGTTTATTCTATTAGTAGAGTTGTGGCCATTGGAATGGGCACACAGAATTCCCTTGGAGAGGGCAAGTACAGTCCTCAGGTTGGGTCCAGGGGCCTGAGCCTGTAGGGTGTGTAGGCCTGGGCTGTTTGGACAGTTGTCCTACAACACAAACTCGGATTATGTTTCGGGTCATAGGTATGGCAGGATTGATCGACAGACCATGAGGAGAACTCTTCGGGATATGAAAAATGGGCGAGTGTGAGGCTCTTGCTCAAGTTTTTATCTCTGGATATCGTGCCATTCATGGTCATGAAATATCCGGGTGACTTGGGAAATGGGAAATGGACGAGTCCTACTCTCTGGGGGTTTGGCCCAATCCAAAGCGTTCGTGGTCATTCTGTGGGATGGAAGAAATCCGTTTTTTTTTTGTTGTTGTTGTTGTTTTGTTTTGTTTTTCAAACCCCACCAAATGAGGGATTACAGAGTAGAGAACTGGGGAGGGGCGATTGGACAACCAGAAATCTGGTTGAAATGTGGGGCTTAGGGACATGTCAAGCCATTATGGCATCTATTGTTCTAGCCACTGAGATTACGTACTAGAGGACAGGACTCACGCTGAGGGTCACAATGCGTGTATATGCCCTCGTCGAACTCAAGAATGGCGGGGCCTCAGGCTGAATGCTGGTTTCTCCTACACTGAACGTTGGTCAACATGCCAACCACAAGGTTTCTTGCCATGGGTAAGGAAGAGTTCTGATTTCTGCATCACAGTCACCCCTGGGCAGTGATTGGAGATAAGGACTAGGTTCTGAAGCCTGAAAACTGAGGTAGGGAAGAGAAGATGAGCTAAGGCCATGGCGGGTCAGATGTGCTCAGTGTGTGTTCAGCTGTCTGGGTTTTGGTTCGAGGTCCGGGCTCAGGTTGTCAGACAGTGCATTAGTGCCCAGGTTACACTATATATTTTGGCTGCATTCGAGTGCCGTGTAGGTTCTTATCTGAAGAACTCTTCAGGATATGAAGAATGAGCTATTCTGAGGTGCGTGCTCAGGCTTTTGTCTCTGGATTTTGTATCAGCGATGGCCGTGGAATGTTGGGGAGGACTCATGGGCCATGGACGAATCTTGCTCTATGTGGACTTGGCCCATTCCCAATTGTTTTTCATCAATCTGTTTGATGGGAGGACTCCTGTCAGGTTAGTTACCTCAGGTGTCCCACCAAAAGAGGAATTCCCAAGCAGAGCCCTGTGGAAGAGTGAAGGGACAACCCGAACTACGGATAAAAATTGTGGCCTAGAGGCATGGCAAGCCCAATATGCTGTCTCTCCATCCAGCCACTGAGAGGCCTTACCTCAGGACTGGGCTCAGGCTGATGGTCACAATTTGTGTTTATGACCAATGTGGCCCGCAAGCATTGGTGGGGCCTCATGGGCCACACTGGTTTCAAGTACACTGAACCTTGGACAACATGCCAACCACAAGGTTTCTTGCCATGGGGAAAGAGTACTGATTTCTGCATCATTTTCAAACCCGGGCCGTGATTGGAAATAAGGTCTACGTTCTGAAGCCTGAAAACCGAGGTTGAGATGAGATGACGTCCTAAGGACATGGCGGGTCCGTTGTGCTCAGTTTGCGGCCAGCTGTCTGGGTGTTGCCAGGAGGTCCATGCACTGGCTGTGTCAGAAAGGGCATTAGTGCCCAGGTCAGCCTATATATTTGGGGTACAGCAGAATGGCGTGCAGATTGATCCTCATTTGGGGTTTCTGGGTATCACCAGCGGGGAATGTTTTTCTTCTGGAGGGCAGGCAGAGTGCTGCATTGTAGTTCTAGATTGCCAAACTGGAGGGCTTGTGGGCCAGTAGTCTGAGGACGGAAGTCTGAGAACCCAAGCTAGGCCTAGGTTTCTGGGTGAGGATATGGAAGGCACAATCTACAGACCTGAATCGAGATTTCGTGCATCTGCAGTCAGGGCAAGGATCAGAGGATCACTCAGGTTGGACATTCTGTCCCTGATGGCCCCTTCTTGAAGAGGGGGTGGATCATGAGGCTATGGGGGTTTTCCCACAATGGGAGTTGTGAGAAGCTCCCAATTGCAAAGATTCTTCTGCAGGACAATTGAGACCTGTTGGTTGGCTCCAGGACAATGATTCCGAGCAGGTTCTGAGGATGGATGGCTGGGTAGCACACCTCGCATTTGAATTGTCTCCAAAAACATGACAGGTTAGATCTGCTGGATCTGGGGGAGCAACCGAGGAGGCTGAGTTGAAATGGACTCTCCCGTGGATGTGTCCTAATATGATTTTGTGTCTATGGAGACCTTGGAATGAAAGCGGTGGCACTGGGGCCCTGAAGGGTTCTCCGAAAAAAGAGGCTTTCACACAGCTCCATCGTGCAAGTTTCCCCTGTGTTGATGAGATTTGTTCTGATGGGTGAGTCTAGAAACAGCCATATGCTGTTATTGAAATCCAGGCCTCTGAGGAGAGATGCCTGGAAGCCAAAGCAATGGATCCGATATGTGCCTAGGGGCCTGTTCGTTCCTTTTTACCTCTGGGTCATCAGTCTACGGGTCTGAGTGCGGGTAGGTGCTCAGATGGGCCCAGATTGCCCCTGTTTGTCCTGGGAAGCCACAAATATTGGGATGGCCTCAGGGAATTTGGAGGTTGATCCTATTAGTAGGGTTGTAGTCATTGGAATGGGCACTCACAATTCCCTTGGAGAGGGCAAGCACAGTCGTCAGGTTTGGCACCAGGGGCCTGAGCCTGTAGGGTGTGTAGGCCAGGGCTGTTTGGACTCTTGTCTGAAAACACAAACTCGGCTTATGTTTCGGGTCATAGGTATGGCAGGACTGATCTACAGACCATGAGGAGTACTCTTCGGGATATGAAAAAAGAGCGAGTGTGAGGCTCTTGCTCAAGTTTTTTTTCTCTGGATATCGTGTCACTCATGGTCGTGAAATTTCCGGATGACTTCATGGCAAATGGATGAGTCTTACTCTCTGGGGGTTTGGCCCCGTCAAACAGTTTGTGATCATTCTGTGGGATGGAAGAAGTACGTTGTTCTGTTGTTGTTGATTTGTTTTGTTTTGTTTTTCAACCTCACGTGTTCCACCAAATGAGGGATTCCAGAGTATAGCCGTGGGGAGTGGAGACTGGACCACCAGGAATCTGGTTAAAAATTGGGGCCTAGGGAAATGTCAAGCCAATTATGACATATAATGGTCCAGCCACTGAGAGAACGTACTAGAAGACAGGATTCACGCTGATGGTCATAATGCGTGTTTATGCCCTCTTCGCCCTCAATAATGGGCGGGACCTGAGTGTGAATGATGGTTTCTCCTACACTGAACGTTGGACAACATGCCAACCACAAGGTTTCTTGTCATGGGTAAGGAAGAGTTCTGATTTCTGCATCACAGACACCCCTGGGCAGGGATTGGAGATAAGGTCTAGGTTCTGAAGCCTGAAAACTGAGGTACGGAAGAAAAGATGACCTAAGGCCATGGCGGGTCGGAAGTGCTCAGGGTGCGGTCAGCACTCTGGGTGTTAATCACGAGGTCCGGGCTCAGGTTGTCAGATAGTGCATTAGTGCCCAGGTTAGACTATATATGTTGGGTGCATTCTAGTGCCGTGTATGTTCTTATCTGAAGAACTCTTCAGGATATGAAGAATGAGCGAGTCTAAGGCGCGTGCTCAGGCTTTGTCTCTGGATTTTGTTTCAGCGATGGCCGTGGAATGTTGGGGAGGCCTCATGGGACATGGACGAATCTTGCTCTCTCTGGATTTGGCACGATCCCAATTGTTTTTCGTCAATCTGTGGGATGGGAGGTCTCCTTTCAGGTTTGTTACCTCAGGGGTCCCACCAAAAGAGGAATTCCAAAGCAGAGTCCTGGGGAAGAGTGACGGGACAACCAGAACTATGTTTAAAAATTGGGTCCTAGAGGCATGGCAAGCCCAATATGCTATCTCTCCATCCAGCCACTGAGAGGCCTTAACTGAGGACTGGGCTCAGGCTGAGAGTCACAATGTGTGTTTGTGACCAATGTGGTCCGCAAACATGGGCGGGGCCTCATGGACCACACTGGTTTCAACTACACTGAAACTTGGACAATAAGCCACCCAAAAGGTTTCTTGCCATGGGAAAAGAGTTCTGATTTCTGAATCATTTTCAAACCCGGGCAGTGATTGGAGATATGGTCTAGCTTCTGAAGCCTGAAAACCGAGGTTGAGAAGAGAGGACGACCTAAGGCCATGGCGGGTCCGATGTGCTCAGTGTGCTGCCAGCTGTCTGGGGGGGAAAGGAGGTCCTGGCTCAGGCTGTGTCAGAGGGGCATTAGTGCCCAGGTTAGCGTATATATTTGGGGTACAGCCGAATGCCGTGCATGTTGATCCTCATTGGGGGTTTCTGGGTAACCCCAGTGGGCAATTTTTTTCTTCTGGAGGGAAGGCAGATAGCTGCATTGTAGTTCTGGATTGCCAAACTGGAGGGCTTGTGGGCCAGCAGTCTGAGGACGGAAGTCTGACAACCCAAGCTAGGCCTAGGTTTCTGGGTGAGGTTATGGCAGGCACAATCTCGAGACCTGAATCAAGATCTCCTGCATCTGAAGTCAGGTCGAGGATCAGACGATCGCTCAGGTTCGACATTCTGTCCCTGATGGCCCCTTTTTGAAAGGAGTTGGGTCACGAGGCCATGGGGGTTTTCCCACGAGGGGAGTTGTGAGAAGCTACCAACTGCAAAGATTCTTCTGCAGGACAATTGAGACCTGTTGGTTGGCTCCAGGAGAACATTTTCGAGCAGGGTTCTATGGATGGATGGATGGGTAGCCCACCTCGCATTCCAATTGTATCCAAGCAACAAGACAGGTTAGATCTGCTGGATCTGAGGGAGCAACCGAGGAGACTGAGTTGAAACATACTCTCCCGTGGATGTGTCCTAATATGATTTTGTGTCTATGGATACCTTGGAATGAAGCGGTGGCACTGGGCACTGGGGGCCCTGAAGGGTTCTCCTAAAGAGAGGCTTTCACACAGCTCCATCGTGCAAGTTTCCCATGTGTTGATGAGATTTGTTCTGATGGGTGAGTCAAGAAACAACCATATGCTGTTATTGAAATCCAGGAGAGATGCCTGCAAGCCAAACCAATGGATCCGTTATTTGCCTAGGGTCCTAATCGTTCCTTTTTACCTCTGGGGACATCAGTCTACGGGTCTGAGTGCAGGTAGGTGCTCAGATGGGCCCAGATTGCCCCTGTTTGTCCTTGGAGGCCACAAATATTGGGATGTCCTCAGGGACTTTGGAGGTTTATCGCTTAGTAGGGTTGTGGCCATTGGAATGGGCACATAGAATTCCCATGGAGAGGGCAAGCACAGTCGTCAGGTTTGGCTCAGGGCCCTGAGCCTGTAGCCTGTGTAATCCAGGGGTGTTGGAAAGTTGTCTGAAAAGACAAACTCGTCTTATTTTTCGGGTCATAGGTATGGCAGGACTGATCTACAGACCATGAGGAGAACTTTTCGGGATATGAAAAAAGGGCGAGTGTGAGGCTCTTGCTCAAGTTTTTTCCCTGGATATCGTGTTACTCATGGTCGTGAAATTTCGGGTGACTTCATGGGAAATGAACGAGTTTTACTCTCTGGGGGTTTGGCCCCATCCAAAGAGTTTGGGGTCATTCTGTGGGATGGAAGATGTCCATTGTTCTGTTGTTGTTGATTTGTTTTGTTTTGTTTTTCAACCTCACGTGTTCCACCAAATGAGGGATTCCAGAGTAGAGCCCTGGGAGGGGCGACTGGTCAACCAGTAATCTGGTTAAAAATTGGGGCCTCGGGACATGTCAAGCCCATTATGACATCTAATGGTCCAGCCACTGAGAGGACGTCCTAGAGGACAGGACTCACGCTGAGGGTCACAATGCGTGTTTATGCCCTCGTCGCACTCAAGAATGGGCGGGGCCTCAGGATGAATGCTGGTTTCTCCTACACTGAACGTTGGACAACATGCCAACCGCAAGGTTTCTTGTCATGGGTAAGGAAGAGTTCTGATTTCTGCATCACAGTCACCCCTGGGCAGTGATTGGAGATAAGGTCTAGGTTCTGAAGCCTGAAAACTGAGGTAGGGAAGAGATGATGAGCTAAGGCCATGGCGGGTCTGATGTGCTCAGTGTGTGGTCAGCTGTCTGGGTGTTGGTCACGAGGTCCGGGCTCAGGTTGTCAGACAGTGCATTAGTGCCCTGGTTAGACTATATATGTTGGGTGCCTTCGAGTGCCGTGTAGGTTCTTATCTGAAGAACTCTTCAGGATATGAAAAATGAGTGAGTCTGAGGTGCGTGCTCTGTCTTTTGTCTCTGGATTTTGTATCAGCGATGGACGTGGAATGTTGGGGAGGCCTCATGGGCCATGGACGAATCTTGCTCTCTGTGGATTTGGCCCGATCCCTATTGTTTTTCGTCAATCTGAGGGAAGGGAGGACTCCTTTCAGGTTTGTTACCTCAGCTGTCCCACCGAAAGAGGAATTCCAAAGCAGAGCCCTGGGGAAGAGTGAAGACACAACCTGAACTACGGTTAATAATTGGGGCCTAGGGGCATGGCAAGCCCAATATGCTGTCTCTCCATCCAGCCACTGAGAGACCTTACCTGAGGACTGGGCTCACGCTGAGGGTCACAATGTGTGTCTGTGACCAATGTGGCCCGCAAGCATGGGGCAGGCCTCATGGGCCACACTGGTTTCAACGACACTGAACCTTGGACAACATGCCAACCACAAGGTTTCTTGCCATGGGTAAAGAGTTCTGATTTCTGCATCATTTTCAAACGCGGGCCGTGATTGGAGATAAGGTCTGGGTTCTGAAGCCTGAAAACCGAGGTTGAGAAGAGATGATGAACTAAGGCCATGGCGGGTCCGATGTGCTCAGTGTGCGGCCAGCTGTCTGGGTGGGGCCAGGAGGTCCAGGCTCAGGCTGTGTCAGAAAAGGCAATAGTGCCCAGGTTAGCCTATATTTTTGGGGTACATCCGAATGCCGTGCAGGTCGATACTTATTGGGGGTTGTTTCGTATCCCCAGAGGGCAATGTTTTTATTCTGGAGGGCAGGCAGAGTGCTGCTTTGTAGTCCTGGATTGCCAAACTGGAGGTTTTGTGGCTCAGTAGTCTGAGGACGGAAGTCTGAGAACCCAAGCTAGGCCTAGAATTCTAGGTGAGGACATGGGAGACACAATCTACAGACCTGAATCGAGATGTCGTGCGTCTGAAGTCAGGGCGAGGATCAGACGTCGCTCAGTTTGGACATTATGTCCCTGAGGCCCCACTTGAAGGTGGGGTGGATCACGAGGCCATGGGTGTTTTCCCACGATGGGAGTTGTGAGAAGCTCCCAACTGAAAAGATTCTTCTGCAGGGCAACTGAGACCTGTTGGTAGGCTTCAGGACAACGATTCCGAGCAGGGTTCTAAGGATGGATGGCTGGGTAGCCCACCTCGCATTCCAATTGTTTCCAAGCATCAAGACAGGTCTGATCTGCTGATTCTGGGGGAGCACCCGAGGAGGCTGAGTTGAAATGGACTCTCCCATGGATGTGTCCTAATATGATTTTTGTGTCTATGGAGATCTTGGAATATAGCGGTGGCACTGGGGCACTGAAGGGTTCTCTCCAAAAAGAGAGGCTTTCACACAGCTCCATCGTGCAAGTTTCCCATGTGTAGATGAGATTTGTTCTGATGGGTGTCAAGAAACAGCCATATGCTGTTATTGAAACCCAGGCCTCTGAGGAGAGATGCCTGGAAACCAAAGCAATGGATTCGATAGGTGCCTAGGGGCCTGTTCGTTCCTTTTTACCTCTGGGGACATCAGTCTACGGGTCTGAGTGCCGGTAGGTGCTCAGATGGGCCCAGATGCCCTGTTTGTCATGGGAAGCAACAAATATTGGGATGGCCTCAAGGACGTTGGAGGTTTATCCTATTAGTAGGGTTGTGGCCATTGGAATGGGCACACAAAATTCCCTTGGAGAGGGCAAAAACAGTAGTCAGGTTGGGTTCCAGATACCTGAGCCTTTAGGGTGTGTAGGTCAGGGCTGTTTGGACAGTTGTCTGAAAACACAAACTCAGCTTATGTTTCGTAACATAGGTATGGCAGGACTGATCTACAGACCATGAGGAGAACTATTCCGGATATGAAAAAAGGGCGAGTGTGAGGCTCTTGCTCCAGTTTTAGTCTCTGGATATCGTGTCACTCATATTCGTGAAATTCCTGGGTGACTTCTTGGGAAATGGACGAGTCTTACTCTCTGGGGGTTTGGCCCCGTCCAAAGAGTTTGGAGTCATTCTGTGGGACGGAAGAAGTCCGTTTTTCTGTTGTTGTTGATTTTTTTTTTGTTGTTGTTTTTCAACCTCAGGTGTCCCACCAAATGAGGGATTCCAGAGTAGAGCCCTCGGGAGGGGCGACTGGACAACCAGAAATCTGGTTAAAATTGGGGGCCTAGGGACATGTCAAGCCCATTATGACATCTAATGATCCAGCCTCTGAGAGGACGTACTAGAGGACAGGACTCACGGTGAGGGTCACAATTTGTGTTTATGCCCTCGTGGCACTCAAGAATGGGCAGGGCCTCAGGGTGAATGCTGGTTTCTCCTACACTGAACGTTGGACAACATGTCAACCACAAGGTGTCTTGCCATGGTTAAGGAAGAGTTCTGATTTCTGCATCACATTCACCCCTAGGCAGTGATTGGAGATAAGGTCTAGGTTCTGAAGCCTGAAAACTGAGGTAGGGAATAGATGATGAACTAAGGGCATGGCGGGTCTGCTGTGCTCAGTGTGCGGTCAGCTGTCTGGGTGTTGGTCACGAGGTCTGGGCTCAGGTTGTCAGACAGTGCATTAGTGCCCAGGTGAGACTATGAATTTTGGGTGCATTCGAGTGCCGTGTAGGTTCTTATCTGAAGAACTCTTCAGGATATGAAGAATGAGCGAATCTGATGCGCGTGCTCAGGCTTTTGTCTCTGGATTTTGTATCAGCGATGGCAGTGGAATGTTGGGGAGGCCTCATTGGCCATGAACGAATCTCGCTCTCTGTGGATTTGGCCCGATCCCAATTTTTTTTCATCAATCTGTGGGATGTGAGGACTCCTTCCTGGTTTCTTACCTCAGGAGTCCCACCAAAATAGGAATTCCAAAGCAGAGCCCTGGGGAATATTGAAGGGAAAACCCGAACAATGGTTAAAAATTGGGGCCTGGGGGCATGGCAAGCCCAATATGCTGTCTCCCCATCCAGCCACTGAGAGGCCTTACCTAAGGACTGGGCTCAGGCTGAGGGTCACAATGTGTGTTTGTGACCAATGTGGCCCCCAAGCATGGGCGGGGCCTCATGGGCCACACTGGTTTCAAGTACACTGTTCCTTGGACAACATGCCAACCACAAGGTTTCTTGCCACGGGGAAAGAGTTCTGATGTCTGCATCATTTTCAAACCCGGGCCGTGATTGGAGATAAGGTCTAGGTTCTGAAGCCTGAAAACCGAGATTGAGAAGAGATGACCACCTAAGGCCATGGCGGGTCCGATGTGCTCAGTGTGCGGCCAGCTGTCTGGGTGGGTCCAGGAGGTCCAAGCTCAGGCTGTGTCAGAAAGGGCATTAGTGCCCAGGTCAGCCTATATATTTGGGGTACAGCCGAAAGCCGTGCAGGTTGATCCTCATTTGTGGTTTCTAGGTAGCCCCAGAGGGCAATGTTTTTATTCTGGAGGGCAGGCAGAGTGCTGCCTTGTCGTTCTGGATTGCCAAACTGGAGGGTTTGTGGTTCAGAAGTCTGAGGACGGAAGTTTGAGAACCCAAGCTAGGCCTAGTTTTCTGGGTGAGGACATGGCAGGCACAATCTACAGACCTGAATCGAGATCTCATGCTTCTGAAGTCAGGGTGAGAATCAGACGATCGCTCAGGTGGGACATTCTGTCCCTGATGGCCCCTTCTTGAAGGGGGGGGGGTGGATCGCGAGGCCATGGTGGATTTCCCACGATGGGAGTTGTGAGAAGCTCCCAACTGCAAAGATTCTTCTGCAGGACAATTGACACCTGTTGGTTGGCTCCTGAACAATGATTCTGAGCAGGGTTCTAAGGATGGATGGCTGGGTAGTCAACCTCGCATTCCAATTGTATCCAAGCAAAAGACAGGTTAAATCTTCTGGATCTGGGGGAGCAAATGAGGAGGCTGAGTTGAAGTGGACTCTCCCGCGCATGTGTCCTAATATGATTTTGTGTCTAAGGAGATCTTGGAATGAAGCGGTGGCACTGGGGCCCTGAAGGGTTCTCATAAAGAGAGGCTTTCACACAGCTCCATCGTGCAAGTTTCCCATGTGTAGATGAGATTTGTTTTGATGGTGAGTCCAGAAACAGCCATATGCTGTTATTGAGTGCGACGAGGGCATAAATACGCATTGTGACCCTCAGGGTGAGTCCTGTCCTCTAGTACGTCCTCTCAGTGGCTGGACCATTAGATGTCATAATGGGCTTGACATGTCCCTAGGCCCCAAATTTTAACCAGATTTCTGGTTGTCCAGTCGCCCCTCCCCAGGGCTCTACTCTGAATCCTTCATTTGGTGGGACACCCGAGGTTCAAAAACAAACAAACAAAAAAAACACAATACAACAAGAACAGAACAACGCACCTCTTCCATCCCAAAGATTGACCACAAACTGTTTGGACGGTGCCAAACCCCCAGAGAGTAAGACTCGTCCATTTCCCATGACGTCACCCGGAAATTTCACGACCATGTGTGACACGATATCCAGAGACAAAAACTTGAGCAATAACCTCACACTCGCCCTTTTTTCGTATCCCGAAGAGTTCTCCTCATGGTCTGTAGATCAGTCCTGCCCTACCTTTGACCCGAAACATAAGCCGAGTTTGTGTTTTCAGACAACTGTCCAAACAGCCCAGGTCTACACACCCTACAGGCTCAGGCCACTGGTGCCAAACCTGACGATTGCGATTGCCATCTCCAAGGGAATTGTATGTGCCCATTCCAAGGCCACAACCCTACTAAGAAGATAAACCTCCACAGTCCCTAAGGCCATCCCAATATTTGTGTCTTCCCAGGAAAAACGGGGCAATCTGGGCCCATCTGAGCACCTACAGGCACTCAGACCCGTAGACTGTTGTCCCCAGAAGTAAAAAGGAACGAACAGGCCCTTAGGCACATATCGGATTCATTGCTTTGGTTTCCAGGCATCTCTCCTCAGAGGGCTTTATTTCAATAACAGCATATGGCTGTTTCTTGACTCACCCATCAGAACAAATCTCATATAAACATGGGAATCTTGCACGATGGAGCTATGTGAAAGCCTCTCTTTAGGAGAAAACTTCAGGGCCCCAGTGCCTCCGCTTCATTTTAAGGTCTCCAGAGACACAAAATCATATTAGGACACATCCACAGGAGAGTCCATTTCAACTCAGCCTCCTAGGTTGCTCCCCCAGATCCAGCAGATCTAACCTGTCTTGTTGCTTGGAGACAATTGTAATGCGAGGTGGGCTACGCAGCGATCCATCCTTAGAACCCTGCTCGGAATCGTTGTCCTGGAGCCAACCAACAGGTCTCAATTGTCCTGCAGAAGAATCTTTGCAGTTGGGAGCTTCTCACAACTACCATCGTGGGAAAACCCCCATGGCCTCGTGATCCACCCCCCCTTCAAGAAGGGGCCATCAGGGACAGAATGTCCAACCTGAGCGATCGTCTGATCCTCGCCCTGACTTCAGATGCTCGACATCTCGATTCAGGTCTCACCCAGAGACCTAGGCCTAGCTTGGGTTCTCAGACTTCCGTCCTCAGACTACTGGCCCAGAAGCCCTCCAGTATGGCAATCCAGAACTACAATGCAGCACTCAGCCTGTTCTCCAGAAGAAAAACATTGCCCTCTGGGCCTACCCAGAATCCCCAAATGAGGATCAACCTGCACGCCATTCGGCTGTACCCCACATATATAGGCTGACCTGGGCACCAAAGCCCTTTCTGACACAGCCTGAGCCTGGAAATCCTGGCCCCACCGAGACAGCTGGCCGCACACTGAGCACAACGTACCTGGCATGGCCTTATCGTCATCTCTTCTCAATCACGGTTTTCAGGCTTCTGAACCTAGACCTTATCTCCAATCACGGCCCGGGTTAGAAAATGATGCAGAAATCAGAACTCTTTCCCCATGGCAAGAAACCTTGTGGTTGGCATGTTGTCCAAGGTTCAGTGTACTTGAAACCAGTGTGGCCCATGAGGCCCCGCCCATGCTTGCGGGCCACATTGGTCATAAACACACATTGTGACCCTCAGCCTGTGCCCAGTCCTCAGGTAAAGCCTCTCAGTGGCTGGATGGAGAGACAGCGTATTGGGCTTGCCATGACCCTAGGCCCCAATTTTTAACCATATTTCTGGTTGTCCCGTCACTCTCCCCAGGGCTCTCCTTTGGAATTCCTCTTTTGGTGAGACCCCTGAGTTAACAAACCTGAAAAAGAGTCCTCCCATCCCACAGATTGACGAAAAACAATTGGGATCGGGCCAAAGACACAGAGAGCAAGATTCGTCCATGGCCCATGAGGCCTCCCCAACATTCCACGGCCATCGCTGATACAAAATCCAGAGACAAAAGCCTGAGCACGCGCCTCAGACTCGCTCATTCTTCATATCCTGAAGAGTTCTTCAGATAAGAACCTACACGGCACTCGAATGCACCCAAAATATATAGTCTAACCTGGGCACTAATGCACTGTCTGACAACCTGAGCCCGGACCTCGTGACCAACACCCAGACAGCTGACCGCACACTGAGCACATCAGACCCGCCATGGCCTTAGGTCATCATCTCTTCCCTACCTCAGTTTTCAGGCTTCAGAACCTAGACCTTATCTCCAATCACTGCCCAGGGGTGACTGTGATGCAGAAATCAGAACTCTTCCTTACCCATGGCAAGAAACCTTGAGGTTGGCATGTTGTCCAACGTTCAGTGTAGGAGAAATAAACTTTCACCCTGAGCCCCGCCCATTCTTGATTGCGACGAGGGCTAAAACACGCATTGTGACCCTCAGCGTGAGTCCTGTCCTCTAGTAGGTCCTCTCAGTGGCTGGACCATTAGATGTCATAATGGGCTTGACATGTCTCTAGTCCCAAATTTTTAACCAGATTTCTGGTTGTCCAATCGCGCCTCCACAGGGCTCTACTCTGGAATCCCTCATTTGGTGGGACTCCTGAGGTTGAAAAAAAACAAAACAAAACAAATCAACAACAACAGAACAACGGACTTCTTCCATCCCACAGAATGACCCCATAGTCTTTGTTCGGGGCCAACTCCCCAGAGAGTAAGACTCGTCCATTTCCCATGAAGTCACCCGGAAATTACACGACCATGAGTGACAGGATATCCAGAGACAAAAACTTGAGCAAGAGCCTCACAGTCGCCCTTTTTTCATATCCCGAAGAGTTCTCCTCATGGTCTGTAGATCAGTCCTGCCATACCTATGAGCCGAAACATAAGCCGAGTTTGTGTTTTTAGACAACTGTCCAAACAGCCCTGGCCTACACACCCTACAGGCTCAGGCCCCTGGAACCAAACCTGACGACTGTGCTTGCCCTCTCCAAGGTAATTGTGTGTGCCCATTCCAATGGCCACAGCCCTACTAAGAGGATAAACCTCCAAAGTCCCTGAGGCCAACCCAATATTTGCGGCTTCCCAGGACAAACAGGGGCAATCTGGGCCCATCTGAGCACCTACCGGCACTCAGACTCGTAGAATGATGTCCCCAGAGGTAAAAAGGCACGAACATGCCCCTTGGCACCTATCGGATCCATTGCTTTGGTTTCCAGGCATCTCTCCTCAGAGGAATGGATTTCAATAACAGCATATGGCTGTTTCTTGACTCACCCATTAGAACAAATCTCATCTACACATGGGAAACTTGCACGATGGAGCTTTGTGAAAGCCTCACTTTAGGAGAAACCTTCAGGGCCCCAGTGCCACCGCTTCATTCCAAGGTCTCCGTAGACACAAAATCATATTAGGACACATCCACGGGAGAGTCCATTTCAACTCAGCCACCTCGGTTGCTCCCCCTGATCCAGCAGATCTAACCTGTCTTGTTGCTTGGAGACAATTGGAATGCGTGGTGGGCTACCCAGCCCTCTATCCTTAGAACCCTGCTCGGAATCGTTGTCCGTGAGCCAACCAACAGGTCTCAATTGTCCTGCAGAAGAATCTTTGCAGTTTGGAGCTTCTCACAACTCCCATCGTGGGAAAACCCCCATGGCCTCGTGATCCACCCCCCCTTCAAGAAGGGGCCATCAGGGACAGAATGTCCAACCTGAGCGATCGTCTGATCCTCGCCCTGACTTCAGATGCTCAACATCTCGATTCAGGTCTCACCCAGAAACCTAGGCCTAGCTTGGGTTCTCAGACTTCCGTCCTCAGACTACTGGCCCACAAGCCCTCCAGTATGGCAATCCATAACTACAATGCAGCACTGTGCCTGTTTTCCAGAAGAAAAACATTGCCCTCTGGGCCTACCCAGAATCCCCAAATGAGGATCAACCTGCACGCCATTCGGCTGTACCCCACATATATAGGCTGACCTGGGCACTAATGCCCTTTCTGACACAGTCTGATCCTGGAACTCCTGGCCTCACCCAGACAGCTTGCCGCACACTGAGCACAACGGACCCGCCATGGCGTTATCGTCATCTCTTCTCAATTTCGTTTTTCAGGCGTCTGAACCTAGACCTTATCTCCAATCACGGCCCGGGTTAGAAAATGATGAAGAAATCAGAACTCTTTCCCCATGGCAAGAAACCTTGTGGTTGGCATGTTGTCCAAGGTTCAGTGTACTTGAAACCAGTGTGGCCCATGAGGCCCCCGCACATGCTAGCAGGCCACATTGGCAACAACAAAAACATTGTGACCCTCAGCCTGAGCCGAGTCCTCAGGTAAGGCCTCTCAGTGGCTGGATGGAGAGACAGCATATTGGGCTTGCCATGCCCCTAGGCCCCAATTTTTAACCATAGTTCGGGATGTCCCTTCACTCTTCCCCAGGGGTTCTCCTTTGGAATTCCTCTTTTGGTGGGACCCCCGAGGTAACAAACCTGAAAAAGAGTCCTCCCATCCCACAGATTGACGAAAAACAATTGGGATCCGGCCAAAGACACAGAAGCAAGATTCGTCCATGGCCCATGAGGCCTCCCCAACATTCCACGGCCATCGCTGATACAAAATCCAGAGATAAAAACCTGAGCATGTGCCTCAACTCGCTCATTATTCATATCCTGAAGAGTTCTTCAGATAAGAACCTACACAGCACTCGAATGCACCCAAAATATATGGTCTAACCTGGGCACTAATGCACTGTCTGACATCCTGAGCCCGGACCTCGTGACCAACACCCAGACAGCTGACCGCACACTGAGCGCATCAGACCCACCATGGCCTTAGGACATCATCTCTTCCCTACCTCAGTTTTCAGGCTTCTGAACCTAGACCTTATCTCCAATTACTGCCCAGGGGTGACTGTGATGCAGAAATCAGAACTGTTCCTTACCCATGGCAAGAAACCTTGTGGTTGGCATGTTGTCCAACATTCAGTGTAGGAGAAATAGGCATTTACCCTGAGCGGCGCCGCCCATTCTTGAGAGCGACGAGGGCAAAAACACGCATTGTGACCCTCAAGGTGAGTCCTGTCCTCTAGTACGTCCTCTCAGTGGCTGGACCATTAGATGTCATAATGGGCTTGACATGTCCCTAGGCCCAAATTTTTTAACCAGATTTCTGGATGTCCAGTCGCCCTTCCCCAGGGATCTACACTGGAATCCCTCATTTGATGCGACACCTGAGGTTGAAAAACAAAACAAAACACATCAACAACAACAGAACAACGGACTTCTTCCATCCCACAGAATGACCCCAAACTCTTTGGATGGGGCCAAAGCCCCAGAGAGTAAGACTCGTCATTTTCCCATGAAATCACCCGGAAATTTCACGATCATGAGTGATACGATATCCAGAGACAAAAACTTGAGCAAGAGCCTCACATTCGCCCTTTTTTCATATCCCGAAGAGTTCTCGTCATGGTCTGTAGATCAGTCCTGCCATACCTATGACCCGAAACATAAGCCGAGTTTGCGTTTTCAGACAGCTGTCCAAACAGCCCTGTCCTACACACCCTACAGGCTCAGGCCCCTGGAGCCAAACCTGACAACTCTGCTTGCCCTCTACAAGGGAATTGTATGTGCCCACTCCAATGGCCACAACCCTACTAACAGGATAAACCTCCAAAGTCCCTGAGGCCATCCCAATATTTGTGGCTTCCCAGGACAATCAGGGGCAATCTGGGCACATCTGAGCACCTACTGGCTCTCAGACCCATAGACTGATGTCCTCAGAGTTAAAAAGGAACGAACAGGGCCCCAGGCACCTATCGCAACCATTGCTTTGGCTTCCAGGCATCACTCCTCAGAGGCCTGGATTTCAATAACAGCATATGGCTGTTTCTTGACTCAACCATCAGAACAAATCTCATCTACACATGGGAAAATTACACGATGGAGCTGTTTGCAAGCCTCTCTTTAGGAGAACCCTTCAGGGCCACAGTGCCACCGCTGCATTCCAGGTCTCCATAAACACAAAATCATATTAAGACACATCCCCGGGAGAGTCCATTTCAACTCAGCCTCCTCGGTTGCTCCCCGAGATCCAGCAGATCTATCCTGTTTTGTTGCTTGGAGACAATTTGAATGCGAGGTGGGCTACAATGCCATCCATCCTTAGAACCCTGCTCGGAAACTTGTCCTGGAGCTAACCAACAGGTCTTAAATGTCTGCAGAAGAATCTTTGCAGTTGGGAGCTTCTCACAACTCCCATCGTGGGAAAACCCCCATGGCCTCGTGATCCATCCCCCTTCAAGAAGGGGCCATCAGGGACAGAATGTCCAACCTGAGCTATCGTCTGATCCTCTCCCTGACTTCAGATGCACGAGATCTAGATTAAGGTCTGTCGATTTGCCTGCCATATCCTCACTCAGAAACCGAGGCCTAGCTTGGGTTCTCAGACTTCCGTCCTCAGACTACTGGCCCACAAGCCCTCCAGTTTGGCAATCCAGAACTACAATGCAGCACTCTGCCTGCCCTCCAGAAGAAAAACATTGCCCTCTGGGGCTACCCAGAAACCCCAATGAGGATCAACCTGCACGCCATTCGGCTCTACCCATAATATATAGGCTGACCTGGACAGTAATGCCCTTTCTGACACAGCCTGAGCCTGGACATCCTGGCCCCATACAGACAGCTGGCCACACACTGAGCACATCGGACCCACCATGGCCTTAGGTCGTCATCTCTTCTCAACCTCGGTTTTTAGTCTTCAGAACCAAGAACTTATCTCCAATCACTGCCCAGGTTTGAAAATGATGCAGAAATCAGAACTCTTTCCCCATGGCAAGAAACCTTGTGGTTGGCATGTTGTCCAAGATTCAGTGTAGTTGAAACCAGTGTGGCCCATGAGGCCCCGCCCATGCTTGCGGGCCACATTGGTCACAAACACACATTGTGACCCTCGGCCTGAGCCCAGACCTCAGGTAAGGCCTCTCAGTGGCTGGATGGAGAGACAGCATCTTGGTCTTGCCATGCCCCTAGGCCCCAATTTTTAACCATAATGCGAGTTGTGCCTTCACTCTTCCCCAGGGCTCTGCTTTGGAATTCCTCTTTTGGTGGGACCCCTGAGGTAACAAACCTGAAAGAAGTCCTCCCACCTCACAGATTGTCGAAAAACAATTGGGATCGTGTAAATCCACAGAGAGCAAGATTCGTCAATGGCCATGAGGCCTCCCCAACATTCCACGGCCATCGCTGATACAAAATCCTTAGACAAAAGCCTGAGCATGCGCCTCAGACTCGCTCATTCTTCATATCCTGAAGAGTTCTTCAGGTAAGAACCTACACGGCACTCGAAGGCACCCAAAATGTATAGTCTAACCTGGGCACTAATGCACTGTCTGACTAGCTGAGCCCGGACCTCTTGACCAAAACCCAGACAGCTGACCACACACTGAGCACATAAGACCCGCCATGGCCTTAGGTCATCATCTCTTCCCTATCTCAGTTTTCAGGCTTCAGAACCTAGACCTTATCTCCAATCACTGCCCATGGATGACTGTGATGCAGAAATCAGAACTCTTCCTTACCCATGGCAAGAAACCTTGTGGTTGGCATGTTGTCCAACGTTCAGTGTAGGAGAAACCAGCATTCAACTTGATGCCCCGCCCATTTTGAGTGCGACGACGGTATAAACACGCATTGTGACCCTCAGCATGAGTCCTGTCCTCTAGTACGTCCTCTAAGTGGCGTGGGCATTAGATGTCATAATGGGCTTCACATGTCCCTAGGACCCAATCTTAACCAGATTTCTGGTTTTCCCGTCGCCCCTACCCAGTGCTCTACTCTGGAATCCCTCATTTGGTCGACCCCTGAGGTTTAAAAACAAAACAAAACAAATCAACAACAACAGAACAACGGACTTCTTCTATCCCACAGAATGACCCCAAACTCTTTGGACGGCGCCAAACACCCAGAGTGTAATAGTCGTCCATTTCCCATGAAGTCACCCGGAAATTTCACGACCATGAGTGACACGATATCCAGAGACTAAAACTTAAGCAAGAGCCTCACACTCGCCCTTTTTTCATATCCCGAATAGTTCTCCTCATGGTCTGTAGATCAGTCCTGCCATACCTATGACCCGAAACAAAAGCCGAGTTTGTGTTCAGACAACTGTCCAAAGAATCCCTGGCCTACACACCCTACAGGCTCAGACCCCTGGAGACAAACCTGAAGACTTTGCTTGTCCTCTCCAAGGGAATTGTATGTGCCTATTCCAATGGCCACAACCCTACTAATAGGATAAACGTCCAAAGTCCCTGATGCCATCCCAATATTTGTGGCTTCCCAGGACAAACAGGGGCAATCTGGGTCCATCTGAGCACCTACCGGCACTCAAACCTGTAGACTGATGTACCCAGAGGTAAAAAGGAACGAACAGGCCCCTAGGCACCTATCGGATCCATTGCTTTGGTTTCCAGGCATCTCTCCTTAGAGATCTTTAGAACCCTTAGAATCCTGCTCTTGCGTCGTTCCTTATGGGACATCCTTGAGCCATCCAACAGGTCTCGACTGTCCCACAGGAGTCCTTGTGCATGGACCACCTCACAACTCATATCATGGAAAGCTTCCAAGGTCACATGATGCCCCCAATCTTCATGAAGGCGGATCATGGAAAGGAACTCTAACCTGACCCAAAGGCTGATCTTCGCCTTGACTTCAGATGCACGAGATCTTGATTAAGCCCTTCAGAGTGTACCTGCTGTGCCCTCACCCCAAAACCTAAGCATGACTAGTGTTCTCAGACTTCCGTCCTCACTCTCCTGGATCACACGCCCTCCATTTTGGGATTTCCGATGACACAGTGCTGCTCTCTGCCTGCCCTCTAGAAGAAAACGTTGTCCTATGGGACTACCCAGAAAACTCAAATGAGGATAAACCTGCATGCCACTCAACTGTACACCAATTATATAGTCTAGCCTGTGCACTAATGCCCTGTCTGACACAACCTGACGCCTGAATTCCCAACCGACACCCAGACAGCTTGCCGTACACTGAGAACATCTGAACCGCCAAGGCCTTAGGTTGCCATCTCTTTCCAACCTGGTTTTCAGGCTACAGATACCTAGACCTTATCTCTACTCATTTCCCATGGGTGAACGTGATGCAGAAATCATAACTCCTCCTTCCCTCTCGCCAGAATCTTGTGGTTGGCATCTTATCCAAAGTTTAGTGTAGGACCCCTGTAGGGCCTACAGGAGTAGTAGTAGGGCCCCTGAGGGTATTGTAGGGTCCCCGGGGCCCTGCCCATGCTTAAGAGCTGCGGTGGGCACAAACACACATTGGGACCCTCAGTTTGAGCCCTGTCCTCAAGTAAAGCCTCTCAGTGGCTGGACCATGAGCCCGAATATGGGGCCTGCCATGCCCCAAGTCACCCAATCTTAACCAGAGGTAGAGACATCTAGTCACCCCTACTCAGGGCTCTGCTCTGGAATCCCTCTTTGGTGGGACATTTGAGGTAAGTAAACACAGAAAGGATTCCTCCCACCCACAGAATGACCCCAATCACTTGGGATCAGGCCATCCCCAGAGATAAAGACTCCTCCATGGCCCATGAGGCCAGCCCGACATTCCACGGCCACTATTGACACAATGTCCAGAGACATAAGCCTCAACCTTAGGTCATAGCCCATAAAATTCTCCTCATAGTCTGTAGATCGGGCCTGCCATACCTACGTCCCCAAACCGTCTTTTCAGACTTCTGTCCTGACATCCCTGTCCCACACACCCTCCAGGCTGAGGCCCCTGGAGCCACACCTCAGGACTGTGCCTGCCCTCTCCAAGGAAATTCTTCCCATTCCATTCGCCACAACCCTACAGATTAGGAGAAACCTCCAAAGTCCCAGAGGCCATTCCAATAGTGTAGGCCGCCCATACAAAGAGGGGTGATCTGTCACAAGCTGAGCAACGACCTCAACTCACCCGTAGACAGATATCCCAAGAGAAATGTATTCAACTGGACAGGCCCCTAGAACGTAATTGTTTCCATTGCTTTTGTTTCTAAGCATCTCTCCTCAGAGGCCTGTTTTCCAATACCAGCATATGGGGGATTCCAGAGATACCAATCAGAACAAATCTTGTCTCCACATGGGAAACTTATCCTTTGGAGCTCTGTAAAAACCACCAGTAGGAGAAAGCTTCAGGTAACCGGAGCCACCGCCCTATTCCAAGGTCTCCATGGACACAAACCCACATTATGACCATTCGGCAGGAGAGTACATTTCAACTCAGCCCAGTTGATTACTCCCCCAGAGCCAGAATATCAAACCTGCCTTGTCGCTAGGAGACAAGATGAATGCAAAGCAGACTCTCTAGGCATCCATCATTGCAATCCTGTTCTGGCGCCGTTCCATATGGGATGTCCTGGGAGCCTTCCAACAGGTCTTGACTCTCCTGCAGAAGGAATCCTTGCAGATTGGAGCATCTCACAACTCCTATCGTGGGAAAACCTACATGGCCTCATGAGATGCTCCCCTTTATAAAGGGGCCATCATGGACAGAAACTCCAACTTGAGCCAACTTCTGATCCATTGCTTTGGTTTCTATGTATCTCTCCTCAGAGGCCTGGTTTCCAATATCAGAATATGGGGGTTTCATATGGAAACAATCAGAACAGATCTCATCTCCACATGAGAAACTTGCTCTTTGGAGCTGTGTCAATACCTCAGGTTAGGAGGATCCTTCAGGGCGCTGGCACCATGGCCCAATTCCAAGGTCTCCAAGGACACAAACTTACATTATGATCCATCCTCAGGAGAGTCCATTTCAAATCAGCCCCCTCGGCTGCTCACCCAGAGCCAGCAGATCAAACCTGCCTTTTCACTAGGAGACAGTTGGAATGTGAGGTGGACTGCCCAGGCATCCATCCTTAGAACACTGCTCTGGAGAATTTCTTTATGGGACGTCTTGAATCCAACCAACCTGTCTTGACTGTCTCGCAGAATGAATCCTTGTGGTTTGAAGAAGCATCACACAATCCCACTGTGAGAAAACCTCCATTTCCTCATGATGCCCCACACCTTCATAAATGGGCCATCATGGACAGAAACTCCATCCTAAGCCAAAGTCTGATCCGCGCCCTGAATTCAGAAGCACGAGATCTCGATTCAGCACTTGAGAGTGTGCCTGCTGTGCCCTCGCCCCGAAACCTAAGCCTAACTTGTGTTCTCAGACTTCCGTCTTCACAATCCTGGCCACACCCCTCCAGTTTGGCAATTCTGGAGACACAATGCAGCACTCTGCCTGCCCCCCAGAAGAAAAATGTTGCCCTATAGGGCTAACCAGAAACGCCAAAAGGAGTAACAACCTGCATGCCACTCGACCATACCCCAATTATACAATCTAGCCTGTGCACTAAAGCCCTGTCTGACACAGCCTGAAGGCAGACCTCCAGTCCAACACCCAGACAGCTGGCCGTACACTGAGCATATCAAACCCACAATGGCTTTCGGCCATCATCTCTACCCAACCTCAGTTTTCACCTTAAGATCCTAGACCTTATCTCCACTCACTGCTCAGGAGTGAACGTGATACAAGAATCAGAACTTCTCCTTCGCCATGGCAAGAAACCTTGTGGTTGGCATGTGGTCCAACGTTCATTGTAGGAGCAAGCAGCATGGACTATGAGGCCCCACCTATCCCTGAGGGCTACAATTTGCACAAACACACATTGTGACCCTCAGCGTGAGCCCTATCCTCATTTAAAGGCTCTTAGTGACTGGAACAACAGCCCACATATGGGGCTTGCCAAGCCGCTAGTCCCCCAATCTCAACCAGAGTTAGAGATGTCTAGTCACACCTACTCAGGGCACTGCTCTGGAATCCCTCTTTGGTGGGACAACTGAGGTAAAAAAAAAAAAAAATACAGAAAGGACTCTTCCCGTCCACAGAATGATCCCAATAACTTGGGATCAGGCCAAATCACCAGAGAGAGACTTGTCCATGGCCCTTGAGGACACCCTGACATTCCACGGCCACCGTAGGCACAAAATCCAGAGACAAAAGCCTGAGCAACGCCATATACTCGCCATTTGTTCATAGCCCGGAAAATTCTCACGGTCTGTAGATCGAGCCTTATATATACATCCCCAAACCTAAGCTGAGTTTGTGTTTTCAAACTTCTGTCCCCACAGTCCTGGCCCACACACCATCCAAGCTGGGGCCCCTGGACCCACACCTGAGGACTGTGGCTTCCTTCTCCAGGGGAATTCTCCCATTTCCATTGGCCACAACCCTATAGATTAGGATAAACCTCCAAACTCCCCGAGGCCATCCCAATAGTGTTGGCTGCCCAGGACAAACAGGGATGATCTTTCACAAGTTAGGAACTACCTCCACTCAGACCCAGAGACAGATATCCCCATAGAATAAGATTGAACTGGACAGGCACTTAGGCCCTAATCAGATCCATTGCTTTTGTTTCCAGGCATCTCTCCTCTGAGGCCTGGTTACCAATACCAGCATATGGGGGATTACTGAGGCACTCATAGAAAAATCTCGTCTCCAATAGGAAATGTACTCTTTGGAGCTCTATAAAAACCTCTGTTTAGGAGAATCTTTCAGGGCCCCGGATCAAGCGCCCCATTCCAAGGTCTCCATGGACTTAAACCCACATTATGATCTATCCTCGGTAGAGTCCATGTCAACTCATCCCCCTTGGTTTCTCCCCCAGGGCCTGCAGATCAAACCTGCCTTGTTGCTAGGAGACAACTAGAATGGGAGGCGGGCTGCCCAGGCATCCATCCTTAGAACCCTACTCTGGAGTCGTTCCATATGGGACATCCTAGAGCCATCCAACAGGTCTCAAGTGTCCCACAGAAGGAATCTTTGCAGTCTGGTGCATCTCACAACTCCCATTGTGGGAAAATCTTCATGGCCTCTTGAGACGCTCCACTTTATAAAGGGGCCATCATGGACAGAAACTCCAACCTGAGCAAACGTCTGATATTCGCCCTGCTTCAGGTGCATGAGATCTTGATTCAGCTATGCAGAGTGTGACTTCTGTGCCCTCACCCCAAAAAATTAAGCCTAGCTTGTGTTCTCAGACTACCGTCCTCACACCCCTGGCCTAAACGCCCTACAATTTGGCAATACTGGGGCCACAATGCAGCACTCTGCCTGCCCTCCAGAAGAAAAACGTTGCCTTATGGAGCTACCTAGAAACCAGAATGAGGATCAACTGAACGCCACTCGACTGCACCGCAAATATACAGTCTACCCTGTCTAATGCCCTGTCTGACACAGCATGAGCCCACACCTCCAGACCTACGCTCAACAGCTAGCCACACACTGAGCTCATTGTACCCATCAGGTCCTTAGGTCTTCATCTCTTCCCAACCTCCTTTTTCGGGTTTCAGAACCTAGACCTAAACTCCAATCACTGTCCAGGGGTGAACGTGATGCAGAAATCACAACTCTTACTTCGGCATGGCCGGAAACCTTGTGGTTGGCATATTCTCCAATGTTCAGTGTAGGAGAATCCAGCGTGGCCCATGAGGCCCTTCCCATGCTTGAGGGCCTTGTTGGGCAGAAATAGGCATTGTGACCTTCAGCATGAGCCCTGTCCTCAAGGAAGACCTCTCAGTGTCTGAATCAAGAGCCCACATATTGGACTTGCCATGCCCCTAGGCCACCAAACTTAAACAGAGGTGGGGTTATCCAGGTGTCCCTACCAAGGACACTGCTCGGGAATCCCTCTTTTATTGGCACACATGAGGTACATAAAATAAAATAAAAAAACAGAAAGGACACCTCCCATCCCACAGAATGTACACAAACTCTTGGGATTGGGTCAAATCCTCAGAGAAGGAAAGCCGTCCACAACCCATGAGGCCACGCCAGCATTCGACCCACATTGTTGACACAAATCCAGAGACAAAACCTGAGCAAGCACCTCAAACTCATCCTTTTTCATATCCCTAAGTGTTATCACGGTCTGTAGATTGGGCGTGCCATACCTATGTCCCCAAACCTAAGCGGAATTTGTGTTTCCAGACTTCTGTCCCCACAGGCCTGGCCCACACACCCTCAAGGCTGGGCCCCTAGAGCCAAACTCAGAACTGTGCCTGCCCTCTCCAGGGGATTTCTGCCCATTCCATTGGCCACAACCCTATACATTAGGAGAAAATCCAAAATCCCGAGGCCTTTCCCAATATTATAGGCTGCCCAGGACAAACAGGGGCGATCTGACACCAGCCGAGCAACTACCTCCCCTCAGATCCATAGACACGTATCCCCAGGAAAGAGTTTGAACCGGACAGGCACCTAGGCCCTAATCATATCCATTGCTTTTGTTTCCAGGCATCTCTCCTCAGAGGCCTGGTTTCTCATACCAGCATATAGGAGATTCCTTAGGCACTCATCAAAACAATTCTCTTCTCTACATAGGAAACGTACTCTTTAGAGCTCCATCAAAACCTCTGGTTATGAACATCCCTCAAGGCCCCGGATCAAGCACCCCATTCCAAGGTTTCCATGGACACAAATGCACATTATGACCCATCCTCAACTCACCCATTACAACACACCCGCCTCGGTTACTCCCCTAGATCCAGCAGATCGAACTTGCCTTGGCGCTATGAGACACCTGGAATGGGAGGCAGGCTGCCCAGGCATCCATCCTTAGAACCCTGGTCTGGATAACTTCCTTATGGGATGTCCTGGAGCCATCCAGCAGGTCTCGACTGTCCCACGGAAGGAATCATTGCGGTTTGGAGCATCTCACAATTCCCATCGTGGGAAAACCTCCATGGCCTCGTGACACCCTCCCCTTCATGAAGGGGCCGTCATGGACAGAAACTCCAACCTGAGCCAACGTCTGATCCTAGCTCTGTCTTCAGGTACACGGGATCTCGAATCATCTCTGCAGAGTGTTCCTGCCGTCCCCTCCCCCCGAAATCTAAGTCTGGCTTGTGTTCTCAGAATTTTTTCCTCACACTCCTGGCCCACAAGCCTTCCAGTTTGGGAATTCTGGAGCCACTATGTGGCACTGTGTCTTCCTTCCAGAAGAAAAACGTTGCCCTCTGGGGCTACCCAGTAACCACAATTGAGTACCAACCTGCACGAAACTCGACTGCACCCCAATGATACAGTCTAGCCTGGGCACTAATTCCCTGTCTGCCACAGCCTGAGCCTGCACCTCCCAACCCACACTCAACAGCTGACCGAACACTGAGCACATCAGTCACACCATGGCCTTAGGTCTTCATCTCTTCCCAACCTAAGTTTTCAGGCTTCAGAACCTAGACCTTAAATTCAATCACAGTCCAGGAGTGAAAGTGTTGCAGAAATTAGAACTCCTTCTTCCCCATGGCCAGAAAACTTGTGGTTGCCATATTGTGCAACGTTCAGTGTAGGAGAAATCAGCATGGTACATTAGGCCACGCCCTGACATGACGGGCTCCTTGGGCACAAAAACACATTGTGAAACTCAATGTGAGCCCTATGCTCAAGGAAGGCCTCTCAGTGTCTGGACCAAGAGCCCACATATGGGGCTTGCCATGTTCTTAGGTCCCAATGTTAACCAGAGTTCTGGTTGTCCAGTCGCCCCTCCCCAGGACTCTGCTGTGGAATCCCTCTATTGGTGGTCCACCTGAGGTAAAAAAAAAAAAAAAAAAAAAAAAAAAAAAAAAAAAAAAAAAAAAAACAGAAAGGCCTCCTCCCTTCCCACAGAATGACCCCAAACTCTTGGGATTGGGTCAAATCCCCAGAAAGGGAGCCTCATCGATGGCCCATGAGGACACCCGGACATTCCATGGCAATCGGTGACACATATCCAGAAAAAAATAAGCATGAGCAAGCACCTCACTTTCGCCCTTTGTTCATATCCCGAAGAGTTCTCCTGTGGTCTATATATCGGGCCGGCCATACCTACAGACCCAAAACTAAGTGGAGTTTGTGTTTTCAGTCTTTTGTCCAAATAGCTCTGGATTACACACGCTCCACACTTGGGTCCCTGGAGCCACACCTCAGGACTGTGCTTCCCTTTCAAGAGAATTCTTCCCACTCCATTGGCCACAACCTTGCAAATTAGGAAAAACCTCCAAAGTTACCGAGGCCATCCCAATAGTGTAGGCTGCCCAGGACAAACAGGTGTGATCTCAAACCAGCTGAGCAACTACCTCCACTCAGACAAAAGATGTCCCCAGAGAAGAATATTGAACCGGACAGGCCCCTAGGCCCTAATCAGATCCATTGCTTTGGTTTCCAGGCATCTCTCCTCATAGGCCTCATTTCCAATACCAGCAAATGGTGGTTTCCTGAGGCACCAATAAGAACAAATCTCGTCTCCCCATGGAAAACTTGCTCATTGGAGCTTTGTTATCACCTCCGGTTAGGAGAATCCTTCAGGGCCCTGGTGCCACAGCCCCATACCAAGGTCTCAATGGACTCAAACCAACATTAAGACCATCCTCAGGAAAGTCCATTTCAACTCATTTAAGACCATCCTCAGGAAAGTCCATTCCAACTCAGCCCCCTCTGATGATACCCCAAGCCAGCAGATCAAACGTTTCTTGTTGCTAGGAGACAATTGGAATTGAGGCTGTCTGCCCAGGCATCCATACTTAGAACCCTGTTCTGGAAAAATACCTTATGAGACGTCCTGGAGCCATCCAACAAATCTTAATTGTCCCACAGAAGGAACCCTTGCGGTTCGGAGCATCTCACAACTCTAATAGTGGGAAAACCCCCATGGCCTCATAATGCCCCCCCATTCATGAAGGGGCCAACATGGACAGAAACTCCAACCTGAGCCAAAGTCTGATCCTCGACCTGACTTCAGACTCATGAGATCGCAATTCAGCTCTGCAGAGTGTGCCTGCCATTACCATTCCCCGAAACCTAAGCCTAGCTTGTGTTCTCAGACTTCCGTCCTCACTCTCCTGGCCCACAAGCCCTCCAGTTTGGGAATTCCGAAGCCACAATGCAGCACTCTGCCTTTCCTCCAGAAGAAAAACTTTGCCCTATGCTGCTAATAAGAAACCCCAAATGATTATCTAATGCATGCCACTCGACTGTAAAGCAATTATACAGCCTACCCTGAATACGAATGCCCTGTCTGGCACAGCCTGAGACAAGATATCCCAAACGACACCTAGACAGCTGGCTCCAACCTGGATACAAGGGACCCGCTATGGCTGTAGTTTGTCATCTCTTCCCAACCTCGGTTTTCAGGCTTCAGAACCTAGACCTTATCTCCAATCACTGCCCAGGGGTGAACGTGATGCAGAAATTAGAATTCCTCCTTCCCCATGGCCAGAAACCTTGTGGTTGGCATGTTGTCCAACGTTCAATGTGGGAAAACCTGCATTGTCGGAAAGGCCACGCCAGTGCTTGAGGGCCGCCTAGGGCACAGACATGCATTGTGACCTGTAGCGTGAGTCCCGTATTAAAGTAACGCCTCTCAGTGGCTGGACCAAGATCCTGCATATGGGGCTTGTCATATCCATAGGCCCCCAGGCTTAACCAGAGAGCGAGTATTCCAGTTGTCAGTACCCACTGCTATGCTCCAGAATCGCTCTACTGGGGGGACACATGAAGCAGAAAACAGGACTCTTCCCTTCCCACAGAATGACCCCAAACTCTTGGGGGCTGGACAAACTACCAGAGAGGGAGACTTCTTCGACCCATGAGGCAACTCCTACATTAAACGGCCATTGTGGACAAAATATCCAGAGACAAAAGACTGAGCGACTGCCTCCCTCTCACCCTTCTTTCATATCCAGAGGAGCTCCCCTCACGGACTGTAGATCAGGCCTGCCATAACCTCGGCCCCAAACCTGAGCTGAGTTTGGGTTTTTGGATGTCTGTCTGCACAGCCGTGGCCCACAACGCCTCCAGGCTGTGGTCTCTGGAGCCACACCACAGAACTGTGCCTGCTCTCTCCTAAGAAACTGCCCGTTCCATTGGCCACAACTCTACAAAATAGTAGAAACCTCAAGGTCCCCAAGGACATCCCACTACCGCAAGCCGCACTGGACAAACAGGGGCATTATAACACCAGCTGAGCAACTACTACCTCCATGCAGACACACAGACTGATATCCGCAGAGACAGAAGATTGAACCAGACAGGCCCCTAGGCCCTATTATGAACTCTTGCTTTGGTGTCCAGGTATCACTCCTCAGAGGCCTGGGTTCGATGACCAGCATACGGGGCTATCCTGAGGCACCAGACAGAACACCTCTCATCTCCACATGGAAAGCTTCCTTGTTGGAGTTGTGTCAAACCCTTCGGGTTGGAGAATCCTGCAGAGTCCCTTAGCTACTGCCACATTCCAAGGTCTCCATGGCCACCAACCCACATTATGACTCATCCTCAGGAAAGTCCATTTAAACTCAGCCTTCTGGGTAGCTCACCAAAGAGCCCGCAGATTGAGCGTGCCTTGTCTCGACCAGGCAATGGGAAGGTGAGTTGGCGATCCTCGGCATCCATGCTTAGGCCCCTGCTCTCGAGTCTTTCTGTATGGGGCATCCTGGAACCATCCAATAGTACTCGACTGTCCTGTAGAAGGAAACTTTGAAGTTTGGAGCAGCTCACAACTCCCAGCGTAGGGAAACCTCCCTGGCCTCATGACGCCCCCACCCCCTTCAGGAAGGGGCCGTCATGGACACAAACTCCAGCTTGAGGCAACATCTGATACTCGCCCTGACCTCAGATGCAGGAGATCTCGATTCAGCCTCTGCACAGTTGGCCCAAACCTCGTGCTACCTTGTGTTTTCAGACTTCCTTCCTCACACTCCTGGCAAACATGTCCTCAAGACTTGGAATTCTGGAACCAAAATGCAGCCCTATGCTGGCCCTCCAGAAGAAAAACGTTGCTCTATGGGGATCTCCATAAACAGCAAATGAGGATCAACCTGCTCGGTTCTCGACCTCACCCCAATTGGATTGTTTGGGTTGTCCATTCATCCCTCCCCAGAGCTCTGCTTTGGAATCCCTCTTTTGTTGGGACACCTGAGGTAACAAAACTAAAAGGACTCCTCCCATCCTTCAGATTGACCCAAAACAATTGGGATTGGACCAAATTCACAGAGAGGAAGTCTCGTCCATGGCCCATGAGGCCTCCCCGAGATTCCACAGCCATCGTTGACAACAAATCCAGAGACAAAAGTCTGAGCAAGCGCCTCACACTCGCTCTTTTGTCGTATCCCGAAGTGTTCTCCTCACGGTCTGTGGATCGGGCCTGCCATACCTACTTCCCAAACCTAAGCCGAGTTTGTGTTTTCAGACTTCTGTCCCCACATTCCTGGCCCACAGACCTTTCAGGCTGGGGTCCCTGGAGCCACACATCAGGACTGTGCCTGTCCATACCACAGGAATTCTTCCCATTCCATTGTCCACAATCGTACAAATTAGGACAAACCTCCAGAGTCCCCAAGGATATCCCAATAATGTAGGCCGCTCAGGACAAACAAGGGTCATCTGAAACCAGCTGAGCATCTACCTCTACTCAGCGTAGATGGATGTCCCCAGAGAAGAAGATTGAATCAGACAGGCCCTGAGGCCTGAATCAGATTCATTGCTTTCGGTTACAGGTATCTCTCCTCAGAGGCCTGGTTTCCAATATTAGCATATGGGGATTTCATGAGGCAGCAAGCAGAACAAATCTCTTCTCCACATGGGAAAATTATCCTTTGACGATGTCTCAAAACCTCCAGTTAGGAGAATCCTTCAGGGCCTGTGTGCCACTACCGCATTACATATTCTCCATAGACACAAAAAACATTAGGACCCATCCACAGGAGAGTCCATTTCAACTGAGCGTATTCGGTTGCTCCGCGATATCCAGCAGATCTAACTTGTCTTGATGCTAGGAGACAATTGGATTGTGAGGTGGACTACCCCGCCATCCATCCTTAAAACCCTGCTCGGAATCATTGGTCTGGAGCCAACTAACAGGTCTCAATTTTCCTGCAGAAGAATCTTTGCAGTTGGGAGCTTCTCAGAACTCCCATTGTGAGAGAACCACCATGGCCACATGATCCCCCCCCCTTCATAAAGGGGCCATCAGGGACATAAGGTCCAACCTGAGCGATCGTCTGATCCTCACCCTGACTTCAGATGCACGAGATCTCGGTTCAGGTCTGTAGATTGTGCCTGCCATGTCCTCACCCAGAAACCTAAGCCTTGCTTGTGTCCTCAGACTTCTGTACACAGACTACTGGCTCACAAGCCCTCCAGTTTGGCAATCCAGAACTACAATGCAGCACTCTACCTGCCCTGCAGAAGAAATACATTGCCCTCTGGGACTACCTAGAAACCCCAAATGAAGATCAACCTGCACGACACTTGTCTATACCCAAAATATATAGGATGACCTGGGCAATAATGCCCTTTCTGACGCAGCCTGTGCCTGGAACTCCTAGGCCCACCCAGACAGCTGGATACAAACTGAGAACTTCGGACCCCCAATGGCCTTAGGTCGTTATCCCTTCCCAACCTCAGTTTTCAGGCTTCAGAACCTAGACCTTATCTCCAATCACTGCCCAGGATTGAAAATGATGCAGAAATCAGAACTCCTTCCCGATGGCAGGAGAAAAAACTTGTGGTTGGCTTTTTGTCCAAAGTTCAGTGTAGTGGAAATCAGTGTGTCCCTTGAGGCCCCGCCATTGCTCGCGGTCCAGATAGGTAGCAAACACACATTGAGACCCTCAGCCTTAGCCCAGTCCTCAGGTAAGGCCTCTCAGTGGCTGGATGAAGAGACAGCATATTGGGCTTGCCATGCCCCTAGGCCCCAATTTTTAACCATAGTTCGTGTTGTCCCTTCACTCTTCCCCAGGGCTCTGCTTTGGAATTCCTCTTTTGGTGGGACACCTGATGTAACAACCCTGAAAGGAGTCCTCCATCCAACAGATTCACGATAAACAATTGGGATCTGTCCAAATCCACAGAGAGCAAGATTCGTCCATGGCCCATGAGGCCTCCTCGACATTCCACGGCCATCGCTGATACAAAATCCAGAGACAAAAGCCCAAGCAAGCGCCTCAGATTCCCACTATCTTCATATCCTGAAAATGTCTTCTCATGGTTTGTAGATCGGGCCTGCCATACCTACGTCCCCAAACAAAAGCTGAGTTTGTGTTTTCAGACTTCTGTCCGCAAAGTCCTGGGCACATACCCTCCAGGCTGGGGACCCTGGAGCCACACATTAGGACTGTGACTACCCAATCCATGGGAATTCTGCCAATTCCATTGTCCAAAATCGTACAAATTAGGAGAACCCTCCAAAGTCCCTGAGGCCATCCCAATAGTATAGGTCGCCCGGGACAAAAAAGGGCAGTCTGACAACAGCTGAGCATCTAACTCCACTCATACCATAGAAGATTGTCCCCAGAGAAGAAGATTGAACCAGACAGGACCCTAATCCAAAATCAGATCCATTGCTTTGGTTTAAAGGCATGTCTCCTCAAAACCCTGGATTCCAATACAAGCATTGGGGTTTTCCTGAGGCACCCATCAAAACAAACCTCGTCTGCACAAGGAAACTTGTGCATGGGAGCTATGTCAAAAGCTGAGGAGAATACTTCAGGGTCCCAGTGCCACCGCCCCATTCCAAGGCCCTCATGGACACAAACACACATTAGACTCATCCTAAGGAAAGTTCATTTCAACACAGCCACCCCGGTTGCTCCCGCAGAGCCATCAGATCTAAACTGTCTTGTCGCTAGGAGACAATTGGAATGTGAGGCGGGCTTCCCAGGCATCCATTCTCGAACGTTGGTCTGGACTCATCCATATGGGATGTCCTGGAGCTGTCCAACAGGTCTCAATTTTCACGCAGAAGGAATCCTTGGAGGGGGCATCCCACCACTCCCAACGTGCGAAAACCTCCACGCTCGAGAATCCGCTCGAGAAGGGGCCGTCATGAACAGAAAATCCAAGCTGAGCCAACGTCTGAACCTCGCTCTGACTTCAGATGCATGAGATATTGCTTCAGATCTTCAGGGGGTACATGCCGTGCCCTCGCCCTGAAACACAAGTCTAGCTTGTGTTCTCAGACTTCCGTCCTCACACTCCTGGCCCCGAAGCCCACAAGTTTGGCAATTCCGGACCATCATTGCAGCACTCTGCCTGCCCTCTAGAAACAAAATATTGCCCAATGAGCTGCCCGGGCACATTAAATGAGAATAAACCTACACGGCACTTGAATGTACCCAAATTATATAGTCTAACCTGGGCAGTAATGCACTGTCTGACACACCCTGAGCCGGGACCTCCTGAGCAACAACCAGACAGCTGACCGCACCCTGAGCCCATAAGACCCGCCGTGGCCTTAGGTCATCATCTCTTCCCTACCTCAGTTTTCAGGCTTCAGAACCTAGACCTTATCTCCAATCACTGCCCAGGGGTGACTGTGATGCAGAAATCAGAACTCTTCCTTACCCATGGCAAGAAACCTTATGGTTGGCATGTTGTCCAAAGTTCAGTGTAGAAGAAACCAGCATTCACCCTGAGGCCCTGCCCATTCTTGAGTGCGACGAGGGCATAAACACGCATTGTGACTCTCAACGTGAGTCCTGTCCTCTAGTACGTCCTCTCAGTGGCTAGACCATTAGATGCCATTATGGCTTGACATGTCCCTAGGCCCCAAATTTAAACCAGATTTCTGGTTGTCCAATCGCCCCTCACAAGGGCTCTACTCTGGAATCCCTATTTGGTGAGGTTTGAAAAATCAAACAAAAGAACAACAACAACAAAAAATAAATAAAAAAAATAAAACGGACTTCTTCCATCCCACAGAATGACCCCACACTCTTTGGACGGGGCCAAACTCCCAGAGAGTAAGACTCGTCCATTTCCCATAAAATCACCCGGATATTTCATGACCATGAATGGCACGATATCCAGAGATAAAAACTTGAGCAAGAGCCTCACACTCGCCCTTTTTTCATATCCCGAAGTGTTCTCCTCATGGTCTGTAGATCAGTCCTACCATACCTATGACCCAAAACATAATCCGAGTTTGTGTATTCAGAAAACTGTCCAAACAGCCCAGGCCTACACACCCTACAGGCTCAGGCCCCTGGAGCCAACCTGAGGACTGTACTTGCCCTCTCCAAGGGAATTCTGTGTGCCCATTCCAATGGCCACAACCCTACTAATAGAATAAACCTCCAAAGTCCCTGAGGCCATCCCAATAGTGGTGGCTTCCCAGGACAAACAGGAGCAATCTGAGAGCATCTGAGAATCTACCTGAACTCAGACTCGTCGACTGATATCCTCAGAGGTAAAAAGGAATTAACAGGCCACTAGGCCCTAATCGGATCCATTGCTTTGGCTTCCAGGTATCTTCCTCAGAGGCCTGGATTTCTGTACCAGCATATGACTATTTCTTGACTCCCCCATCAGAATAAAACTCATCTACACATGGGAAACTTGCACGTGGGAGGTGTGTCAAAGCCTCTTTTTCGGAGAACCCTTCAGGGCCCCAGTGCCACCGCTTCATTCCAAGGTCTCCATAGACACAAAATCATATTAGGACACATTCACGGGAGAGTCCAATTCTTCTCAGCATATTCGGTTGCTCTGCGAGATCCAGCAGATCTAACTTGTCTTGTTGCTAGGAGACAATTGGAATGCGAGGTGGCCTACTCCGCCATCCATCCTTAGAACCCCGCTCGGAATCATTGGCCTGGAGCCAACCAACAGGTCTCAATTTTCCTGCAGAAGAATATTTGCAGTTGGGAGCTTCTCACAACTCCCATCGTGTGAAATCCCCATGGCCTCGAGATACCCCCCCCCTTCATGAAGGGGCCATCAGGGACATAAGGTCCAACCTGAGAAATAGTCTGATCCTCACCTTGACTTCAGATGCATGAGATCTCGATTCAGGTCTGTAGATTGTGCCTGCCATGTCCCCACCCAGAAACCTAAGCCTAGCTTGTGTCCTCAGACTTCCGTCCTCAGACTAATGGCCCACAAGCCCTCCAGTTTGGCAATCCAGAATTACAATGCAGCACTCTGCTTGCCCTCCAGAAGAAAAACATTGCCCTCTGGGGCTACCCAGAAACCCCAAATGAAGATCAACCTGCACGCCACTTGGCTGTACCCAAAATATATAGGCTGACCTGGGCATTAATGCCCTTTCTGACAGAGCCTGAGCCTGGACCTCCTGGCCCCAACCAAACAGCTTGCCGCTCACTGAGCACATAGGACCAGCCATTGCCTTAGGTCGTTATCTCTTCCCAACCCGGTTTTCAGGATTCAGATCCTAGACCTTATCTCCAATCACTGCCCAGGTTTGAAAATGATGCAGAAATCAGAACTCCTTCCCAATGGCAAGAAACTTGTGGTTGTCTTATTGTCCAATGTTCAGTGTAGTGGAAACCTGTTTGTCCGATGAGGCCCCACCATTGCTCGCGGGCCACATAGGTGGCAAACTCACATTGTGACCCTCAGCTTTAGCCCAGTCCTCAGGTAAGGCCTCTCAGTGGCTGGATGAAGAGACAGCATATTGGGCTTGCCATGCCAATAGGCCCCAAATTTTAACCATAGTTCGGGTTGTCCCTTCACTCTTCCCCAGGGCTCTGCTTTGGAACTCCTCTTTTGGTGGGACACCTGAGGTAACAACCCTGAAAGGAGGACTCCATCCAACAGATTGACGAAAAACAATTGGGATCGGTCCAAATCCACAGAGAGGAAGATTCGTCCTTGGCCAATGAGGCCTCCTCGACCTTCCACGGCCTAGCTGAAACAAAATCCGAGACAAAAGTCTGAGCAAGCGCCTCAGACTCGCACTATCTTCATATCGTGAAGATGTCTTCTCATGGTTTGTAGATCGGGCCTGCCATACCTACGTCCCCAAACATAAGCTGAGTTTGTGTTTTCAGACTTCTGTCCGCAAAGTCCTGTGCCACACACCAACCAGGCTGGGGACCCTGGAGCCACACATTAGGACTGTGCCTACCCAATCCATGGGAATTCTGCCCATTCCATTGTCCAAAATCATACAAATTAGGAGAACCCTCCAAAGTCCCTGAGGCCATCCCAATAGTATAGGTCGCCCCGGACAAAAAAGTTCAGTCTGTCACCAGCTGAGCATCTACCTCCACTCATACCCTAGAAGGATGTCCACAGAGAAGAAGATTGAACCAGACAGAACCCTAGGCCAAAATCAGATCCATTGCTTTGGTTTAAAGGCATGTCTCCTCAAAACCCTGGATTCCAATACCAGCATTGGGGTTTTCCTGAGGCACCCATCAGAACCAAACTCGTCTCCACAAGGAAACTTGTACATGGGAGCTATGTCAAAAGCTGAGGAGAATACTTCAGGGTCCCGGTGCCACCGCCCCATTCCAAGGCCCTCATGGACACAAACACACATTAGACCCATCCTCAGGAAAGTCCATTTCAACTCATCCACCCCGGTTGCTCCCGCAGAGCCATCAGATCTAAACTGTCTTGTCGCTAGGAGACAATTGGAATGCGAGGCGGGCTTCCCAGGCATCCATCCTCGAACGTTGTTCTGGACTCATCCATATGGGATGTCCTGGAGCTGTCCAACAGGTCTCAATTGTCCCGCATAAGGAATCCTAGGAGGGGGCATCCCACCACTCCCACCGTGGGAAAACCTCCACGGCCTCAAGATTCGGCTCCCTTTATGAAGGGGCCGTCATGAACAGAAAATCCAAGCTGAGCCAACGTCTGATTCTCGCTCTGACTTAAGATGCATGAGATATTGCTTCATATCTTCAGGGGGTACATGCCGTGCCCTCGCCCTGAAACCCAAGTCTAGATGTCCCTAGGACCCAATTTTAACCAGATTTCTGGTTGTCCAATCGCCCCTCCCCAGGGCTCTACTCTGGAATCCCTCATTTGGTGGGACGCCTGAGTTTGAAGAACAAAACAAAACAACAACAACAACAACAAAAAACGGACTTCTTCCGTCCCACAGACTGACCCCAAACTCTTTGGATTGGGCCAAACCCCAAGGGCGTAAGACTCGTCTATTTCCCATGAAGTCACCCGGAAATTTCTTGACCATGAATGGCATGAAATCCAGAGATAAATACTTTAGCAAGAGCCTCACACTCGCCCTTTTTTCATATCCCGAAGAGTTCTCCTCGTGGTCTGTAGATCAGTCCTGCCATACCTATGACCCGAAACATAAGCCGAGTTTCTGTTTTCAGACAACTGTACCAACAGCTCTGGCCTACACACCCTACAGGCTCAGGCCCCTGAGGCCAAACCTGAGAACTGTGCTTGCCCTCGCCAAAGGAATTGTGTGTACGCATTCCAATGGCCACAACCCAACTAAGAGGATAAACCTCCAAAGTCCCTGAGGCCATCCAAATATTTGTGGCTTCCCAACAAACAGGGGCAATCTGAGCCCATCTGAGCATCTACCTGCACTCAGACCCATAGACTGATATCCCCAGAGGTAATAAGGAACGAACAGGCCCCTAGGCACCTATCGGACCCATTGCTTTGGTTTACAGGCATGTCTCCTCAAAACCCTGGATTCCAATACCAGCATTGGGGTTTTCCTGAGGCACCCATCAGAACCAAACACGTCTCCACAAGGAAACTTGTGCATGGGAGCTATGTCAAAAGCTGAGGAGAATACTTCAGGGTCCTGATGCCACCGCAACATTCCAAGGCCCTCATGGACACAAACACACATTAGACCCATCCTCAGGAAAGTCCATTTCAACTCAGCCACCCCGGTTGCTCCCGCAGAGCCATCAGATCTAAACTGTCTTGTCGCTAGGAGACAATTGGAATGCGAGGCGGGCTTCCCAGGCATCCATCCTCGAACGTTGGTCTGGACTCATCCATATGGGATGTCCTGGCACTGTCCAACAGGTCTCAATTGTCCCACAGAAGGAATCCTTGGAGGGGGCATCCCACCACTCCCAACGTGGGAAAACCTCCACGCTCTCGAGAATCCGCTCCCTTCATGAAGGGGCCGTCATGAACAGAAAATCCAAGCTGAGCCAACGTCTGAACCTCGCTCTGACTTCAGATGCATGAGATATTGCTTCAGATCTTCAGGAGGTACATGCTGTGCCCTCGCCCTGAAACACAAGTCTAGCTTGTGTTCTCAGACTTCCATCCTCACACTCCTGGCCCCGAAGCCTACAAGAGTGGCAATTCCGGACCATCATTGCAGCACTCTGCCTGCCCTCTAGAAAAAATATATTGCCTAATGAGCTGCCCAGGCACATTAAATGAGAATAAACCTACACGGCACTCGAATGTACCCAAATTATATAGTCTAACCTGGGCAGTAATGCACTGTCTGACACACCCTGAGCCGGGACCTCCTGAGCAACACCCAGACAGCTGTCCGCACACTGAGCACATCAGACCCGCCATGGCCTTAGGTCATCATCTCTGCCCTACGTCAGTTTTCAGGCTTCAGAACCTAGACCTTATGTCCAATCACTGCCCAGGGGTGACTGTGATGCAGAAATCAGAACTCCTGCTTACCCAAGGCAAGAAACCTTGTGGTTGGCATGTTGTCCTACGTTCAGTGTAGGAGAAACCAGCATTCACCCTGAGGTCACGCGCATTCTTGAGTGCGACAATGGCATAAACACGCATTGTGACCCTCACCGTGATTCCTGACCTCTAGTAAATCCTCTCAGTGGCTGGACCATTAGATGTCATAATGGGCTTGACATGTCCCTAGGCCCCAATTTTTAAACAGGTTTCTGGTTGTCCAGTCACAACTCCTCAGTGCTCTACTCTGGAAAACCTCATTTGGTGGGACACCTGAGGTTGAAAAACAAAACAAAACAAATCAACAACAACAAAAAAAACGGACTTCTTCCATCCCACAGAGTGACCCCAAAATCCTTGGACGAGGCCACACACCCAGAGAGTAGGACTCGTCCATTTCCCATGAAGTTACCCTGAAATTTCACGACCATGAGTGACACAATATCTAGAGATAAAAACGTGAGCAAGAGCCTCACACTCGCCCATTTTTCATATCCCAAAGTGTTCTCCTCATGGTCTTTAGATCAGTCCTGCCATACCTATGACATGAAACATAAGCCGAGTTTGTGTTTTCAGACAACAGTCCCAACAGCTCTGGCCTACACATCCTACAGGCTCAGTCCCATGAGGCCAAACCTGAAGACTGTGTTTGCCCTCTCCAAGGGAATTGTATGTGCCCATTCCAATGGCCAAAACCCTACTAAGAGTATAAACCTCCAAAATTCCTGAGGCCATCCCAATATTTATGGCTTCCCAGGACAAACAGGGGCAATCTGAGCCCATCTGAGCACCTACCTGCACTCAGACCCGTAGACTGATATCCCCAGATGTAATAAGGAACGAACAGGCCCCAAGGCACATATCGGATCCATTGCATGGTTGCGAAGCATCTCTCCTCAGATGCCTGGATTTCAATTACAGCATATGGCTGCTTCTTGACTCACCCATCAGAACAAATCTCATCTACACATGGGAAACTTGCACGATTGAGCTGTGTGAAAGCCTCTATTTAGGAGAAACCTTCAGGGCCCCAGTGCCACTGCTTCATTCCAAGGTCTCCATAGACACAAAATCATATTAGGTGACATCCAAGGGAGAGTCCATTTCAACTCAGCCTCCTTGGTTGCTCCCCCAGATCCAGCAGATCTGAACTGTCTTGTTGCTTGGAGACAATTGGAATGCGAGGTGGGCTACCCAGCCCCCCATCCTTAGAACCCTGCTCGGAATCGTTGTCCTGGAGCCAACCAACAGGTCTCAATTGTCCTGCAGAAGAATCTTTGCAATTGGGACCTTCTCACAAGTCCCATCGTCTGAAAATCCCCATGTCCTTGTGATCCCCCCCCCTCAAGAAGGGGCCCTCAGGGACAGAATGTCCAACCTGAGCGATCGTCTGATCGTCGCCCTGACGTCAGATGCACGAAATCTAGATTCAGGACTCTAGATTGTGCCTGCCAAATGCTCACCCAGATTACTAGGCCTAGCTTGGGTTCTCAGACTTCCGTCCTCAGAATACTGGCCCACACGCCTTCCAATTTGGCAATTTAGAACTACAATGCAGCACTCTGCCTGCCCTCCAGAAGAAAAACATTGCACTCTGGGGCTACCCAGAAACCCCAAATGAGGATCAACCTGCACGCCATTCGGCTGTACCCCAAATATATAGGCTGACCTGGGCACTAATGCCCTTTCTGACGCAGCCTGTGCCTGGACCTCCTGGCCCCACCCAGACAGCTGGCCGCACATTGAGCACATCGGACCCGCCATGGCCCTTAGGTCATCATCTCTTCACAACCTCGGTTTTCAGGCTTCAGAACCTAGACCTTATCTCCAATCACTGCCCGGGTTTGAAAATGATGCAGAAATCAGAACTCTTTCCCCTTGGCAAGAAACTTTGTGGTTGGCATGTTGTACAAGAATCAGTGTAGTTGAAACCAGTGTGGCCCAAGAGGCCCCGCCCATGCTTGCGGGACACATTGGTCACAAACACACATTGTGACCCTCAGCCAGTACCCAGTCCTCAGCTAAGGCTTCTCAGTGGCTGGATGGAGAGACAGCATATTGGGATTGCCATGACCCTAGGCCCCAATTTTTTACCGTAATTCGGGTTGTCCCTTCACTCTTCCCCAGGGCTCTGATTTGGAATTCCTCTTTTGGTGGGACCCCTGAGGTAACAAACCTGAAAGGAGTCCTCCCATCCCACAGATTGACGAAAAACAATTGGTATCGGGCCAAATCCACATAGAGCAAGATTCGTCCATGGACCATGAGGCCTCCCCAACATTCCACGGCCATCGCTGATACAAAATCCATATTCAAAAGACTGAGCACGCACCTCAGACTCGCTCATTCTTCATATCCTGAAGAGTTCTTCAGATAAGAACCTACACGTCACTCGAAGGCACCCAAAATATATAGTCTAACCTGGGCACTAATGCACTGTCTGACAACCTGAGCCCGGACGTCGTGACCAACACCCAGACAGCTGACCGCACACTGAGCACAGCAGACCAGCCATGGCCTTAGGTCATCATCTCTTACCTACCTCAGTTTTCAGTCTTCAAAACCTAGACCTTATCTCCAATCATTGCACAGGGGTGACTATGATGCAGAAATCAGAACTCTCCCTTACCCAAGGCAAGAACCATGTGGTTGGCATGTTGTCCATCGTTCAGTGTAGGAGAAACCAGCATTCACCCTGACGCCCCGCCCATTCTTGAGTGCGAAGAGGGCATAAACACGCATTGTGACCCTCAGTGTGAGTCCTGTCCTCTAGTACGTCCTCTCAGTGGCTGTACCATTAGATGTCATAATGGGCTTGACATGTCCCTAGGACCCAATTTATAACCAGATTTCTGGTTGTCCAGTCGCCCCTCCCAGGGCTCTACTCTGGAATCCCTCATTTGCTGGGACACCTGAGGTTGAAAAACAAAACAAAACAAATCAATAACAACAGAACAAACGGACTTCTTCCATCCCACAGAATGACCCCAAACTCTTTGGACGGGGACAAACCCCCAGAGTGTAAGACTCGTCCATTTCCCATGAAGTCACCCGGAAATTTCACGACCATGAGTGACACGATAACCAGAGTTAAAAACTTGAGCAAGAGCCTCACACTCACCCTATTTTCATATCCCGAAGAGTTCTCCTAATGGTCTGTAGATCAGTCCTGCCATACCTATGACCCGAAACATAAGCCGAGTTTGTGTTTTCAAACAACTGTCCAAAGAGCCCTGGCCTACACACCCTACAGGCTCAGGCCCCTGGAGCCAAACCTGACGACTGTGCTTGCAATCTCCAAGGGAATTGTGTGTGCCCATTCCAATGGCCACAACGCAACTAAGAGGATAAAACTCCAAAGTCCCTGAGGCCTTCCCAATAGTTGTGGCTTCCCAGGCCAAACAGGGGCAATCTGGGCGCATCTGAGCACCTACCGGCACTCAGACCCGTAGACCGATGTCCCCAGAGGTAAAAAGGAACGAACAGGCCTCTAGGCACATATCCGATCCATTGCTTTGGTTTCCAGGCATCTCTCCTCCGAGGAATGGATTTCAATAACAGCATAGGGCTATTTCTTGACTCACCCATCAGAACAAATCTCATATACACATGGGAAACTTGCACGATGGAGCTGTGCGAAAGCCTCTCTTTAGGAGAACCCTTCAGGGCCCCAGTGCCACCGCTTCATTCCAAGGTCTCCATAGACATATTATCATATTAGGAAACATCCGTGGGAGAGTCCATTTCAACTCAGCCTCCTCGGTTGCTCCCCCATATCCAGCAGATCTAACCTGTCTTGTTGCTTGCAGACAGTTGGAATGCGAGATGGGCTACCCAGCCATCCATCCTTAGAAGCCTGCTCGGAATCGTTGTCCTGGAGCCAACCGACAGGTCTCAATTGTCCTGCAGAAGAATCTTTGCAGTTGGGAGCTTCTCACTACTCCCATCGTGGGAAAACCCGCATGGCTTCGTGATCCACGCCCCCCTTCAAGAAGGGGCCATCAGGGACAGAATGTCCAACCTGAGCGATCGTCTGATCCTCGCCCTGACTTCAGATGCACGAGATCTAGATTCCGGTCTCACCCAGAATCCTAGGCCTAGCTTGGGTTCTCAGAATTCCGTCCTCTGACTACTGGCCCACAAGCCCTCCAGTTTGGCAATCCAGAACTACAGTGCAGCACTCTGCCTGCCCTCCAGAAGAAAAATATTGCCCTCTGGGGCTACCCAGAAACCCCAAATGAGATTCAACCTGCACGCCATTCGGCTGTACCCCAAATATATAGGCTGGCCTGGGCACTAATGCCCTTTCTGAGACAGCCTGAGTCTGGACCTCCTGGCCCCACCCAGACAGCTGGCCGCACACTGAGCTCATATGACGTGCCATGGCCTTAGGACTTCATCTCTTCTCAATCTCGGGTTTCAGGCTTCAGAACCTAGACATTATCTCCAATCACGGCCCGGTTTGAAAATGAAGCAGAAATCAGAACGCTTTGCCCATGGCAAGAAACCTTGAGGTTGGCATGTTGTCCAAGGTTCAGTGTACTTGAAACCAGTGTGGCCCATGAGGCCCCGCCCATGCTTGCGGGCCACATTGGTCACAAACACACATTGTGACCCTCAGCCTGAGCCCAGTCCTCAGGTAAGGCCTCTCAGTGGCTGGATGGAGAGTCAGCATATTGGGCTTGCCATGCCCCTAGGCCCCAATTTTTAACCATAGTTCGGGTTGTCCCTTCACTCTTCCCCAGGGCTCTGATTTGGAATTCCTCTTTTGGTCGGACACCTGAGGTAACAAACCTAAAAGGAGTCCTCCCAGCCACAGATTGACGAAAAACAATTGGGATCGGGCCAAGTCCACAAAAAGCAAGATTCTTCCATGGCCCATGAGGCCTCGCCAACATTCCACGGCCATCGCTGATACAAAATCCAGAGACAAAAGCCTGAGCACGCGCCTCAGACTCGCTCATTCTTCATATCCTGAAGAGTTCTTCAGATAAGAACCTACACGTCACTCGAAGGCACCCAAAATATATAGTCTAACCTGGGCACTAATGCACTGTCTAACAACCTGAGCCCGGACGTCGTGACCAACACCCAGACAGCTGACGGCACACTGAGCACAGCAGACCCGCCATGGCCTTAGGTCATCATCTCTTACCTACCTCAGTTTTCAGTCTTCAAAACCTAGACCTTATCTCCAATCATTGCACAGGGGTGACTATGATGCAGAAATCAGAACTCTTCCTTACCCAAGGCAAGAACCATGTGGTTGGCATGTTGTCCATCGTTCAGTGTAGGAGAAACCAGCATTCACCCTGACGCCCCGCCCATTCTTGGGTGCGAAGAGGGCATAAACACGCATTGTGACCCTCAGTGTGAGTCCTGTCCTCTAGTACGTCCTCTCAGTGGCTGTACCATTAGATGTCATAATGGGCTTGACATGTCCCTAGGACCCAATTTATAACCAGATTTCTGGTTGTCCAGTCGCCCCTCCCAGGGCTCTACTCTGGAATCCTTCATTTGCTGGGACACCTGAGGTTGAAAAACAAAACAAAACAAATCAATAACAACAGAACAAACGGACTTCTTCCATCCCACAGAATGACCCCAAACTCTTTGGACGGGGACAAACCCCCAGAGTGTAAGACTCGTCCATTTCCCATGAAGTCACCCGGAAATTTCACGACCATGAGTGACACGATAACCAGAGATAAAAACTTGAGCAAGAGCCTCACACTCGCCCTATTTTCATATCCCGAAGAGTTCTCCTAATGTTCTGTAGATCAGTCCTGCCATACCTATGACCCGAAACATAAGCCGAGTTTGTGTTTTCAAACAACTGTCCAAAGAGCCCTGGCCTACACACCCTACAGGCTCAGGCCCCTGGAGCCAAACCTGACGACTGTGCTTGCCCTCTCCAAGGGAATTGTGTGTGCCCATTCCAATGGCCACAACGCAACTAAGAGGATAAAACTCCAAAGTCCCTGAGGCCTTCCCAATAGTTGTGGCTTCCCAGGCCAAACAGGGGCAATCTGGGCGCATCTGAGCACCTACCGGCACTCAGACCCGTAGACCGATGTCCCCAGAGGTAAAAAGGAACGAACAGGCCTCTAGGCACATATCCGATCCATTGCTTTGGTTCCAGGCATCTCTCCTCCGAGGAATGGATTTCAATAACATCATAGGGTATTTCTTGACTCACCCATCAGAACAAATCTCATATACACATGGGAAACCTGCACGATGGAGCTGTGCGAAAGCCTCTCTTTAGGAGAACCCTTCAGGGCCCCAGTGCCACCGCTTCATTCCAAGGTCTCCATAGACATATTATCATATTAGGAAACATCCGTGGGAGAGTCCATTTCAACTCAGCCTCCTCGGTTGCTCCCCCAGATCCAGCAGATCTAACCTGTCTTGTTGCTTGCAGACAGTTGGAATGCGAGATGGGCTACCCAGCCATCCATCCTTAGAAGCCTGCTCGGAATCGTTGTCCTGGAGCCAACCGACAGGTCTCAATTGTCCTGCAGAAGAATCTTTGCAGTTGGGAGCTTCTCACTACTCCCATCGTGGGAAAACCCGCATGGCCTCGTGATCCACGCCCCCCTTCAAGAAGGGGCCATCAGGGACAGAATGTCCAACCTGAGCGATCGTCTGATCCTCGCCCTGACTTCAGATGCACGAGATCTAGATTCCGGTCTCACCCAGAATCCTAGGCCTAGCTTGGGTTCTCAGACTTCCGTCCTCTGACTACTGGCCCACAAGCCCTCCAGTTTGGCAATCCAGAACTACAGTGCAGCACTCTGCCTGCCCTCCAGAAGAAAAACATTGCCCTCTGGGGCTACCCAGAAACCCCAAATGAGATTCAACCTGCACGCCATTCGGCTGTACCCCAAATATATAGGCTGACCTGGGCACTAATGCCCTTTCTGAGACAGCCTGAGTCTGGACCTCCTGGCCCCACCCAGACAGCTGGCCGCACACTGAGCTCATATGACTTGACATGGCCTTAGGACTTCATCTCTTCTCAATCTCGGGTTTCAGGCTTCAGAACCTAGACATTATCTCCAATCACGGCCCGGTTTGAAAATGAAGCAGAAATCAGAACGCTTTGCCCATGGCAAGAAACCTTGAGGTTGGCATGTTGTCCAAGGTTCAGTGTACTTGAAACCAGTGTGGCCCATGAGGCCCCGCCCATGCTTGCGGGCCACATTGGTCACAAACACATATTGTGACCCTCAGCCTGAGCTCAGTCCTCAGGTAAGGCCTCTCAGTGGCTGGATGGAGAGACAGCATATTGGGCTTGCCATGCCCCTAGGCCCCAATTTTTAACCATAGTTCGGGTTGTCCCTTCACTCTTCCCCAGGGCTCTGATTTGGAATTCCTCTTTTGGTCGGACACCTGAGGTAACAAACCTAAAAGGAGTCCTCCCATCCCACAGATTGACGAAAAACAATTGGGATCGGGCCAAGTCCACAGATAGCAAGATTCGTCCATGGCCCATGAGGCCTCGCCAACATTCCACGGCCATCGCTGATACAAAATCCAGAGACAAAAGCCTGAGCACGCGCCTCAGACTCGCTCATTCTTCATATCCTGAAGAGTTCTTCAGATAAGAACCAACACGTCACTCGAAGGCACCCAAAATATATAGTCTAACCGGGGCACTAATGCACTGTCTGACAACCTGAGCCCGTAATTCCTGACCAACACCCAGACAGCTGACCGCACACTGAGCACATCAGACACGCCATGGCCTTAGGTCATCATCTCTTACCTACCTCAGTTTTCAGTCTTCAAAACCTAGACCTTATCTCCAATCACTGCCCAGGGGTGACTATGATGCAGAAATCAGAACTCTTCCTTACCCAAGGCAAGAAAACATGTGGTTGGCATGTTGTCCAACGTTCAGTGTAGGAGAAACCAACATTCACCCTGACGCCCCGCCCATTCTTGAGTGCGACGAGGGCATAAACACGCATTGTGACCCTCACTGTGAGTCCTGTCCTCTAGTACGTCCTCTCACTGGATGGATCATTAGATGTCATAATAGGCTTGACATGTCCCTAGGCCCCAATTTTTAATCAGATTTCTGGTTGTCCAGTCGCCCCTCCCAGGGCTCTACTCTAGAATCCCTCATTTGCTGGGACACCTGAGGTTGAAAAACAAAACAAAACAAATCAATAACAACAGAACAACGGATTTCTTCCATCCCACAGAATGACCCCAAACTCTTTGGACGGGGACAAACCCCCAGAGTGTAAGACTCGTCCATTTCCCATGAAGTCACCCGGAAATTTCACGACCATGTGTGACACGATAACCAGAGATAAAAACTTGAGCAAGAGCCTCACACTCGCCCTATTTTCATATCCCGAAGAGGTCTCCTCATGGTCTGTAGATCAGTCCTGCCATACCTATGACCCGAAACATAAGCCGAGTTTGTGTTTTCAAACAACTGTCCACACAGCCCTGGCCTACACACCCTACAGGCTCAGGCCCCTGGAGCCAAACCTGACGACTGTGCTTGCCCTCTCCAAGGGAATTATGTGTGCCCATTCCAATGGCCACAACCCAACTAAGAGGATAAACCTCCAAAGTCCCTGAGGCCATCCCAATGTTTGTGGCTTCCCAGGACAAACAGGGGCAATCTGGGCCCATCTGAGCACCTACCGGCACTCAGACCCGTAGACTAATGTCCCCAGAGCTAAAAAGGTACGAACAGGCCCCTAGGCACATATCCGATCCATTGCTTTGGTTTCCAGGCATCTGTCCTCCGAGGAATGGATTTCAATAACAGCATATGGCTGTTTCTTGACTCACCCATCAGAACAAATCTCATCTACACATGGGAAAATTGCAAGATGGAGCTGTGTGAAAGCCTCTCTTTAGGAGAACACTTCAGGGCCCCAGTGCCACCGCTTCATTCCAAGGTCTCCATAGACATATTATCATATTAGGACACACCCTCGGGAGAGTCCATTTCAACTCAGCCTCCTCGGTTGCTCCCCCAGATCCAGCAGATCTAACCTGTCTTGTTGCTTGCGGACAATTGGAATGGGAGATGGGCTACCCAGCCATGCATCCTTAGAACCCTGCTCGGAATCGTTGTCCTGGAGCCAACCAACAGGTCTCAATTGTCCTGCAGAAGAATCTTTGCAGTTGGGAGCTTCTCACAACTCCCATCGTGGGAAAACACGCATGGCCTCGTGATCCACGCCCCCCTTCAAGAAGGGGCCATCAGGGACAGAATGTCCAACCTGAGCGATCGTCTGATCCTCGCCCTGACTTCAGATGCACGAGATCTAGATTCCGGTCTCACCCAGAAACCTAGGCCTAGCTTGGGTTCTCAGACTTCCGTCCTCAGACTACTGGCCCACAAGCCCTCCAGTTTGGCAATCCAGAACTACAGTGCAGCACTCTGCCTGCCCTCCAGAAGAAAAACATTGCCGTCTGGGGCTACCCAGAAACACCAAATGAGATTCAACATGCACGCCATTCGGCTGTACCCCAAATATATAGGCTGACCTGGGCATTAATGCCCTTTCTGAGACAGCCTGAGTCTGGAACTCCTGGCCCCACCCAGACAGCTGGCCGCACACTGAGCTCATATGACGTGCCATGGCCTTAGGACTTCATCTCTTCTCAATCTCGGGTTTCAGGCTTCAGAACCTAGACATTATCTCCAATCACGGCCCGGGTTGAAAATGATGCAGAAATCAGAACGCTTTCCCCATGGCAAGAAACCTTGTGGTTGGCATGTTGTCCAAGGTTCAGTGTACTTGAAACCAGTGTGGCCCATGAGGCCCCGCCCATGCTTGCGGGCCACATTGGTCACAAACACACATTGTGACCCTCAGCCTGAGCCCAGTCCTCAGGTAAGGCCTCTCAGTGGCTGGATGGAGAGTCAGCATATTGGGCTTGCCATGCCCCTAGGCCCCAATTTTTAACCATAGTTCGGGTTGTCCCTTCACTCTTCCCCAGGGCTCTGATTTGGAATTCCTCTTTTGGTCGGACACCTGAGGTAACAAACCTAAAAGGAGTCCTCCCATCCCACAGATTGACGAAAAACAATTGGGATCGGGCCAAGTCCACAGAGAGCAAGATTCGTCCATGGACCATGAGGCTTCCCCAACATTCCTTGGCTATCACTGATACAAAATCCAGAGACAAAAGCCTGAGCACGCGCCTCAGACTCGCTCATTCTTCATATCCTGAAGAGTTCTTCAGATAAGTACCTACACGTCACTGGATGGCACCCAATATATATAGTCTAACCTGGGCACTAATGCACTGTCTGACAACCTGAGCCCGGACGTCGTGACCAACACCCAGACAGCTGACCGCACACTGAACACAGCAGACCCGCCATGGCCTTAGGTCATCATGTCTTACCTACCTCAGTTTTCAGTCTTCAAAACCTAGACCTTATCTCCAATCACTGCCCAGGGGTGACTATGATGCAGAAATCAGAACTCTTCCTTACCCAAGGGAAGAAACCATGTGGTTGGCATGTTGTCCATCGTTCAGTGTAGGAGAAACCAGCATTCACCCTGACGCCCCGCTCATTCTTGAGTGCGACGAGGGCATAAACACGCATTGTGGCCCTCAGCGTGAGTCCTGTCCTCTAGTACGTCCTCTCAGTGGCTGGACCATTAGATGTCATAATGGGCTTGACATGTCCCTAGGCCCCAATTTTTAACCAGATTTCTGGTTGTCCAGTCGCCCCTCCCAGGGCTCTACTCTGGAATCCCTCATTTGCTGGGACACCTGAGGTTGAAAAACAAAACAAAACAAATCAATAACAACAGAACAACGGACTTCTTCCATCCCACAGAATGACCCCAAACTCTTTGGACGGGGCCAAACCCCCAGAGAGTAAGAATCGTCCATTTCCCATGAAGTCACCCGGAAATTTCACGACCATGAGTGACACGATAACCAGAGATAAAAACTTGAGCAAGAGCCTCACACTCGCCCTATTTTCATATCCCGAAGAGTTCTCCTCATGGTCTGTAGATCAGTCCTGCCATACCTATGACCCGAAACATAAGCCGAGTTTGTTTTTTCAAAAACAACTGTCCAAACAGCCCTGGCCTACACACCCTACAGACTCAGGCCCCTAGAGCCAAACCTGAGGACTGTGCTTGCCCTCGCCAAAGGAATTGTGTATATGCATTCCAATGGCCACAACCCAACTAAGAGGATAAACCTCCAAAGTCCCTGAGGCCATCCCAATATTTGTGGCTTCCCAGGACAAACAGGGGCAATCTGGGCGCATCTGAGCACCTACCGGCACTCAGACCCTTAGACTGATGTCCCCAGAGGTAAAAAGGAATGAACAGGCCCATAGGCACATATCCGATCCATTGCTTTGTTTTTCCAGGCATCTCTCCTCAGAGGAATGGATTTCTATAACAGCATAGGGCTGTTTCTTGACTCACCCATCAGAACAAATCTCATCTACACATGGGAAACTTGCACGATGGAGCTCTGTGAAAGCTGTTCTTTAGGAGAACCCTTCAGGGCCCCAGTGCCACCGCTTCATTCCAAGGTCTCCATAGACATATTATCATATTAGGACACATCCACGGGAGAGTCCTTTTCAACTCAGCCTCCTCGGTTGCTCCCCCAGATCCAGCAGATCTAACCTGCCTTGTTGCTTGCAGACAATTGGAATGCGAGATGGGCTACCCAGCCATCCATCCTTAGAAGCCTGCTCGGAATCATTATCCTGGAGCCAACCAACAGGTCTCAATTGTCCTGCAGAAGAATCTTTGCAGTTGGGAGCTTCTCACTACTCCCATCGTGGGAAAACCCGCATGGCCTCGTGATCCACGCCCCCCTTCAAGAAGGGGCCATCAGGGACAGAATGTCCAACCTGAGCGATCGTCTGATCCTCGCCCTGACTTCAGATGCACGAGATCTAGATTCCGGTCTCACCCAGAATCCTAGGCCTAGCTTGGGTTCTCAGAATCCGTCCTCAGACTACTGGCCCACAAGCCCTCCAGTTTGGAAATCCAGAACTACAGAGCAGCAATATGCCTGCCCTCCAGAAGAAAAACATTGCCGTCTGGGGCTAACCAGAAACCCCAAATGAGATTCAACCTGCTCGCCATTCGGCTGTACCCCAAATATATAGGCTGACCTGGGCACTAATGCCCTTTCTGAGACAGCCTGAGTCTGGACCTCCTGGCCCCACCCAGACAGCTGGCCGCACACTGAGCTCATATGACCTGCCATGGCCTTAGGTCTTCATCTCTTCTCAATCTCGGGTTTCAGGCTTCAGAACCTAGACATTATCTCCAATCACGGCCCGGGTTTGAAAATGATGCAGAAATCAGAACGCTTTCCCCATGGCAAGAAAACCTTGTGGTTGGCATGTTGTCCAAGGTTCAGTGTACTTGAAACCAGTGTGGCCCATGAGGCCCCGCCCATGCTTGCGGGCCACATTGGTCACAAACACACATTGTGACCCTCAGCCTGAGCCCAGTCCTCAGGTAAGGCCTCTCAATGGCTGGATGAAGAGACAGCATATTGGGCTTGCCATGCCCCTAGGACCTAATTTTTAACCATAGTTCAGGTTGTCCCTTCACTCTTCCACAGGGCTCTGATTTGGAATTCCTCTTTTGGTCGGACACCTGAGGTAACAAACCTAAAAGGAGTCCTCCCAGCCACAGATTGACGAAAAACAATTGGGATCGGGCCAAGTCCACAAAAAGCAAGATTCGTCCATGCCCCATGAGGCCTCGCCAACATTCCACGGCCATCGCTGATACAAAATCCAGAGACAAAAGCCTGAGCACGCGCCTCAGACTCGCTCATTCTTCATATCCTGAAGAGTTCTTCAGATAAGAACCTACACGTCACTGGATGGCACCCAATATATATAGTCTAACCTGGGCACTAATGCACTGTCTGACAACCTGAGCCCGGACGTCGTGACCAACACCCAGACAGCTGACCGCACACTGAACACAGCAGACCCGCCATGGCCTTAGGTCATCATGTCTTACCTACCTCAGTTTTCAGTCTTCAAAACCTAGACCTTATCTCCAATCACTGCCCAGGGGTGACTATGATGCAGAAATCAGAACTCTTCCTTACCCAAGGGAAGAAACCATGTGGTTGGCATGTTGTCCATCGTTCAGTGTAGGAGAAACCAGCATTCACCCTGACGCCCCGCTCATTCTTGAGTGCGACGAGGGCATAAACACGCATTGTGGCCCTCAGCGTGAGTCCTGTCCTCTAGTACGTCCTCTCAGTGGCTGGACCATTAGATGTCATAATGGGCTTGACTTGTCCCTAGGCCCCAATTTTTAACCAGATTTCTGGTTGTCCAGTCGCCCCTCCCAGGGCTCTACTCTGGAATCCCTCATTTGCTGGGACACCTGAGGTTGAAAAACAAAACAAAACAAATCAATAACAACAGAACAACGGACTTCTTCCATCCCACAGAATGACCCCAAACTCTTTGGACGGGGCCAAACCCCCAGAGAGTAAGAATCGTCCATTTCCCATGAAGTCACCCGGAAATTTCACGACCATGAGTGACACGATAACCAGAGATAAAAACTTGGGCAAGAGCCTCACACTCGCCCTATTTTCATATCCCGAAGAGTTCTCCTCATGGTCTGTAGATCAGTCCTGCCATACCTATGACCCGAAACATAAGCCGAGTTTGTTTTTTCAAACAACTGTCCAAACAGCCCTGGCCTACACACCCTACAGACTCAGGCCCCTAGAGCCAAACCTGAGGACTGTGCTTGCCCTCGCCAAAGGAATTGTGTATATGCATTCCAATGGCCACAACCCAACTAAGAGGATAAACCTCCAAAGTCCCTGAGGCCATCCCAATATTTGTGGCTTCCCAGGACAAACAGGGGCAATCTGGGCGCATCTGAGCACCTACCGGCACTCAGACCCTTAGACTGATGTCCCCAGAGGTAAAAAGGAATGAACAGGCCCATAGGCACATATCCGATCCATTGCTTTGTTTTCCAGGCATCTCTCCTCAGAGGAATGGATTTCTATAACAGCATAGGGCTGTTTCTTGACTCACCCATCAGAACAAATCTCATCTACACATGGGAAACTTGCACGATGGAGCTCTGTGAAAGCTGTTCTTTAGGAGAACCCTTCAGGGCCCCAGTGCCACCGCTTCATTCCAAGGTCTCCATAGACATATTATCATATTAGGACACATCCACGGGAGAGTCCTTTTCAACTCAGCCTCCTCGGTTGCTCCCCCAGATCCAGCAGATCTAACCTGCCTTGTTGCTTGCAGACAATTGGAATGCGAGATGGGCTACCCAGCCATCCATCCTTAGAAGCCTGCTCGGAATCATTATCCTGGAGCCAACCAACAGGTCTCAATTGTCCTGCAGAAGAATCTTTGCAGTTGGGAGCTTCTCACTACTCCCATCGTGGGAAAACCCGCATGGCCTCGTGATCCACGCCCCCCTTCAAGAAGGGGCCATCAGGGACAGAATGTCCAACCTGAGCGATCGTCTGATCCTCGCCCTGACTTCAGATGCACGAGATCTAGATTCCGGTCTCACCCAGAATCCTAGGCCTAGCTTGGGTTCTCAGAATCCGTCCTCAGACTACTGGCCCACAAGCCCTCCAGTTTGGAAATCCAGAACTACAGAGCAGCAATATGCCTGCCCTCCAGAAGAAAAACATTGCCGTCTGGGGCTAACCAGAAACCCCAAATGAGATTCAACCTGCTCGCCATTCGGCTGTACCCCAAATATATAGGCTGACCTGGGCACTAATGCCCTTTCTGAGACAGCCTGAGTCTGGACCTCCTGGCCCCACCCAGACAGCTGGCCGCACACTGAGCTCATATGACCTGCCATGGCCTTAGGTCTTCATCTCTTCTCAATCTCGGGTTTCAGGCTTCAGAACCTAGACATTATCTCCAATCACGGCCCGGGTTTGAAAATGATGCAGAAATCAGAACGCTTTCCCCATGGCAAGAAACCTTGTGGTTGGCATGTTGTCCAAGGTTCAGTGTACTTGAAACCAGTGTGGCCCATGAGGCCCCGCCCATGCTTGCGGGCCACATTGGTCACAAACACACACATTGTGACCCTCAGCCTGAGCCCAGTCCTCAGGTAAGGCCTCTCAATGGCTGGATGAAGAGACAGCATATTGGGCTTGCCATGCCCCTAGGACCTAATTTTTAACCATAGTTCAGGTTGTCCCTTCACTCTTCCACAGGGCTCTGATTTGGAATTCCTCTTTTGGTCGGACACCTGAGGTAACAAACCTAAAAGGAGTCCTCCCAGCCACAGATTGACGAAAAACAATTGGGATCGGGCCAAGTCCACAAAAAGCAAGATTCGTCCATGCCCCATGAGGCCTCGCCAACATTCCACGGCCATCGCTGATACAAAATCCAGAGACAAAAGCCTGAGCACGCGCCTCAGACTCGCTCATTCTTCATATCCTGAAGAGTTCTTCAGATAAGAACCTACACGTCACTCGAAGGCACCCAAAATATATAGTCTAACCTGGGCACTAATGCACTGTCTAACAACCTGAGCCCGGACGTCGTGACCAACACCCAGACAGCTGACGGCACACTGAGCACAGCAGACCCGCCATGGCCTTAGGTCATCATCTCTTACCTACCTCAGTTTTCAGTCTTCAAAACCTAGACCTTATCTCCAATCATTGCACAGGGGTGACTATGATGCAGAAATCAGAACTCTTCCTTACCCAAGGCAAGAACCATGTGGTTGGGCATGTTGTCCATCGTTCAGTGTAGGAGAAACCAGCATTCACCCTGACGCCCCGCCCATTCTTGAGTGCGAAGAGGGCATAAACACGCATTGTGACCCTCAGTGTGAGTCCTGTCCTCTAGTACGTCCTCTCAGTGGCTGTACCATTAGATGTCATAATGGGCTTGACATGTCCCTAGGACCCAATTTATAACCAGATTTCTGGTTGTCCAGTCGCCCCTCCCAGGGCTCTACTCTGGAATCCCTCATTTGCTGGGACACCTGAGGTTGAAAAACAAAACAAAACAAATCAATAACAACAGAACAAACGGACTTCTTCCATCCCACAGAATGACCCCAAACTCTTTGGACGGGGACAAACCCCCAGAGTGTAAGACTCGTCCATTTCCCATGAAGTCACCCGGAAATTTCACGACCATGAGTGACACGATAACCAGAGATAAAAACTTGAGCAAGAGCCTCACACTCGCCCTATTTTCATATCCCGAAGAGTTCTCCTAATGGTCTGTAGATCAGTCCTGCCATACCTATGACCCGAAACATAAGGCGAGTTTGTGTTTTCAAACAACTGTCCAAAGAGCCCTGGCCTACACACCCTACAGGCTCAGGCCCCTGGAGCCAAACCTGACGACTGTGCTTGCAATCTCCAAGGGAATTGTGTGTGCCCATTCCAATGGCCACAACGCAACTAAGAGGATAAAACTCCAAAGTCCCTGAGGCCTTCCCAATAGTTGTGGCTTCCCAGGACAAACAGGGGCAATCTGGGCGCATCTGAGCACCTACCGGCACTCAGACCCGTAGACCGATGTCCCCAGAGGTAAAAAGGAACGAACAGGCCTCTAGGCACATATCCGATCCATTGCTTTGGTTTCCAGGCATCTCTCTTCCGAGGAATGGATTTCAATAACAGCATAGGGCTATTTCTTGACTCACCCATCAGAACAAATCTCATATACACGTGGGAAAATTGCACGATGGAGCTGTGTGAAAGCCTCTCTTTAGGAGAACCCTTCAGGGCCCCAGTGCCACCGCTTCATTCCAAGGTCTCCATAGACATATTATCATATTAGGACACATCCACGGGAGAGTCCTTTTCAACTCAGCCTCCTCGGTTGCTCCCCCAGATCCAGCAGATCTAACCTGCCTTGTTGCTTGCAGACAATTGGAATGCGAGATGGGCTACCCAGCCATCCATCCTTAGAAGCCTGCTCGGAATCATTATCCTGGAGCCAACCAACAGGTCTCAATTGTCCTGCAGAAGAATCTTTGCAGTTGGGAGCTTCTCACTACTCCCATCGTGGGAAAACCCGCATGGCCTCGTGATCCACGCCCCCCTTCAAGAAGGGGCCATCAGGGACAGAATGTCCAACCTGAGCGATCGTCTGATCCTCGCCCTGACTTCAGATGCACGAGATCTAGATTCCGGTCTCACCCAGAATCCTAGGCCTAGCTTGGGTTCTCAGAATCCGTCCTCAGACTACTGGCCCACAAGCCCTCCAGTTTGGAAATCCAGAACTACAGAGCAGCAATATGCCTGCCCTCCAGAAGAAAAACATTGCCGTCTGGGGCTAACCAGAAACCCCAAATGAGATTTCAACCTGCTCGCCATTCGGCTGTACCCCAAATATATAGGCTGACCTGGGCACTAATGCCCTTTCTGAGACAGCCTGAGTCTGGACCTCCTGGCCCCACCCAGACAGCTGGCCGCACACTGAGCTCATATGACCTGCCCATGGCCTTAGGTCTTCATCTCTTCTCAATCTCGGGTTTCAGGCTTCAGAACCTAGACATTATCTCCAATCACGGCCCGGGTTTGAAAATGATGCAGAAATCAGAACGCTTTCCCCATGGCAAGAAACCTTGTGGTTGGCATGTTGTCCAAGGTTCAGTGTACTTGAAACCAGTGTGGCCCATGAGGCCCCGCCCATGCTTGCGGGCCACATTGGTCACAAACACACATTGTGACCCTCAGCCTGAGCCCAGTCCTCAGGTAAGGCCTCTCAATGGCTGGATGAAGAGACAGCATATTGGGCTTGCCATGCCCCTAGGACCTAATTTTTAACCATAGTTCAGGTTGTCCCTTCACTCTTCCACAGGGCTCTGATTTGGAATTCCTCTTTTGGTCGGACACCTGAGGTAACAAACCTAAAAGGAGTCCTCCCAGCCACAGATTGACGAAAAACAATTGGGATCGGGCCAAGTCCACAAAAAGCAAGATTCGTCCATGCCCCATGAGGCCTCGCCAACATTCCACGGCCATCGCTGATACAAAATCCAGAGACAAAAGCCTGAGCACGCGCCTCAGACTCGCTCATTCTTCATATCCTGAAGAGTTCTTCAGATAAGAACCTACACGTCACTGGATGGCACCCAATATATATAGTCTAACCTGGGCACTAATGCACTGTCTGACAACCTGAGCCCGGACGTCGTGACCAACACCCAGACAGCTGACCGCACACTGAACACAGCAGACCCGACATGGCCTTAGGTCATCATGTCTTACCTACCTCAGTTTTCAGTCTTCAAAAACCTAGACCTTATCTCCAATCACTGCCCAGGGGTGACTATGATGCAGAAATCAGAACTCTTCCTTACCCAAGGGAAGAAACCATGTGGTTGGCATGTTGTCCATCGTTCAGTGTAGGAGAAACCAGCATTCACCCTGACGCCCCGCTCATTCTTGAGTGCGACGAGGGCATAAACACGCATTGTGGCCCTCAGCGTGAGTCCTGTCCTCTAGTACGTCCTCTCAGTGGCTGGACCATTAGATGTCATAATGGGCTTGACATGTCCCTAGGCCCCAATTTTTAACCAGATTTCTGGTTGTCCAGTCGCCCCTCCCAGGGCTCTACTCTGGAATCCCTCATTTGCTGGGACACCTGAGGTTGAAAAACAAAACAAAACAAATCAATAACAACAGAACAACGGACTTCTTCCATCCCACAGAATGACCCCAAACTCTTTGGACGGGGCCAAACCCCCAGAGAGTAAGAATCGTCCATTTCCCATGAAGTCACCCGGAAATTTCACGACCATGAGTGACACGATAACCAGAGATAAAAACTTGGGCAAGAGCCTCACACTCGCCCTATTTTCATATCCCGAAGAGTTCTCTTCATGGTCTGTAGATCAGTCCTGCCATACCTATGACCCGAAACATAAGCCGAGTTTGTTTTTTCAAACAACTGTCCAAACAGCCCTGGCCTACACACCCTACAGACTCAGGCCCCTAGAGCCAAACCTGAGGACTGTGCTTGCCCTCGCCAAAGGAATTGTGTATATGCATTCCAATGGCCACAACCCAACTAAGAGGATAAACCTCCAAAGTCCCTGAGGCCATCCCAATATTTGTGGCTTCCCAGGACAAACAGGGGCAATCTGGGCGCATCTGAGCACCTACCGGCACTCAGACCCTTAGACTGATGTCCCCAGAGGTAAAAAGGAATGAACAGGCCCATAGGCACATATCCGATCCATTGCTTTGTTTTCCAGGCATCTCTCCTCAGAGGAATGGATTTCTATAACAGCATAGGGCTGTTTCTTGACTCACCCATCAGAACAAATCTCATCTACACATGGGAAACTTGCACGAGGGAGCTCTGTGAAAGCTGTTCTTTAGGAGAACCCTTCAGGGCCCCAGTGCCACCGCTTCATTCCAAGGTCTCCATAGACATATTATCATATTAGGACACATCCACGGGAGAGTCCTTTTCAACTCAGCCTCCTCGGTTGCTCCCCCAGATCCAGCAGATCTAACCTGCCTTGTTGCTTGCAGACAATTGGAATGCGAGATGGGCTACCCAGCCATCCATCCTTAGAAGCCTGCTCGGAATCATTATCCTGGAGCCAACCAACAGGTCTCAATTGTCCTGCAGAAGAATCTTTGCAGTTGGGAGCTTCTCACTACTCCCATCGTGGGAAAACCCGCATGGCCTCGTGATCCACGCCCCCCTTCAAGAAGGGGCCATCAGGGACAGAATGTCCAACCTGAGCGATCGTCTGATCCTCGCCCTGACTTCAGATGCACGAGATCTAGATTCCGGTCTCACCCAGAATCCTAGGCCTAGCTTGGGTTCTCAGAATCCGTCCTCAGACTACTGGCCCACAAGCCCTCCAGTTTGGAAATCCAGAACTACAGAGCAGCAATATGCCTGCCCTCCAGAAGAAAAACATTGCCGTCTGGGGCTAACCAGAAACCCCAAATGAGATTCAACCTGCTCGCCATTCGGCTGTACCCCAAATATATAGGCTGACCTGGGCACTAATGCCCTTTCTGAGACAGCCTGAGTCTGGACCTCCTGGCCCCACCCAGACAGCTGGCCGCACACTGAGCTCATATGACCTGCCATGGCCTTAGGTCTTCATCTCTTCTCAATCTCGGGTTTCAGGCTTCAGAACCTAGACATTATCTCCAATCACGGCCCGGGTTTGAAAATGATGCAGAAATCAGAACGCTTTCTCCATGGCAAGAAACCTTGTGGTTGGCATGTTGTCCACGGTTCAGTGTACTTGAAACCAGTGTGGCCCATGAGGCCCCGCCCATGCTTGCGGGCCACATTGGTCACAAACACACATTGTGACCCTCAGCCTGAGCCCAGTCCTCAGGTAAGGCCTCTCAATGGCTGGATGAAGAGACAGCATATTGGGCTTGCCATGCCCCTAGGACCTAATTTTTAACCATAGTTCAGGTTGTCCCTTCACTCTTCCACAGGGCTCTGATTTGGAATTCCTCTTTTGGTCGGACACCTGAGGTAACAAACCTAAAAGGAGTCCTCCCAGCCACAGATTGACGAAAAACAATTGGGATCGGGCCAAGTCCACAAAAAGCAAGATTCGTCCATGCCCCATGAGGCCTCGCCAACATTCCACGGCCATCGCTGATACAAAATCCAGAGACAAAAGCCTGAGCACGCGCCTCAGACTCGCTCATTCTTCATATCCTGAAGAGTTCTTCAGATAAGAACCTACACGTCACTCGAAGGCACCCAAAATATATAGTCTAACCTGGGCACTAATGCACTGTCTAACAACCTGAGCCCGGACGTCGTGACCAACACCCAGACAGCTGACGGCACACTGAGCACAGCAGACCCGCCATGGCCTTAGGTCATCATCTCTTACCTACCTCAGTTTTCAGTCTTCAAAACCTAGACCTTATCTCCAATCATTGCACAGGGGTGACTATGATGCAGAAATCAGAACTCTTCCTTACCCAAGGCAAGAACCATGTGGTTGGCATGTTGTCCATCGTTCAGTGTAGGAGAAACCAGCATTCACCCTGACGCCCCGCCCATTCTTGAGTGCGAAGAGGGCATAAACACGCATTGTGACCCTCAGTGTGAGTCCTGTCCTCTAGTACGTCCTCTCAGTGGCTGTACCATTAGATGTCATAATGGGCTTGACATGTCCCTAGGACCCAATTTATAACCAGATTTCTGGTTGTCCAGTCGCCCCTCCCAGGGCTCTACTCTGGAATCCCTCATTTGCTGGGACACCTGAGGTTGAAAAAAACAAAACAAAAAACAAATCAATAACAACAGAACAAACGGACTTCTTCCATCCCACAGAATGACCCCAAACTCTTTGGACGGGGACAAACCCCCAGAGTGTAAGACTCGTCCATTTCCCATGAAGTCACCCGGAAATTTCACGACCATGAGTGACACGATAACCAGAGATAAAAACTTGAGCAAGAGCCTCACACTCGCCCTATTTTCATATCCCGAAGAGTTCTCCTAATGGTCTGTAGATCAGTCCTGCCATACCTATGACCCGAAACATAAGGCGAGTTTGTGTTTTCAAACAACTGTCCAAACAGCCCTGGCCTACACACCCTACAGGCTCAGGCCCCTGGAGCCAAACCTGACGACTGTGCTTGCAATCTCCAAGGGAATTGTGTGTGCCCATTCCAATGGCCACAACGCAACTAAGAGGATAAAACTCCAAAGTCCCTGAGGCCTTCCCAATAGTTGTGGCTTCCCAGGACAAACAGGGGCAATCTGGGCGCATCTGAGCACCTACCGGCACTCAGACCCGTAGACCGATGTCCCCAGAGGTAAAAAGGAACGAACAGGCCTCTAGGCACATATCCGATCCATTGCTTTGGTTTCCAGGCATCTCTCTTCCGAGGAATGGATTTCAATAACAGCATAGGGCTATTTCTTGACTCACCCATCAGAACAAATCTCATATACACGTGGGAAAATTGCACGATGGAGCTGTGTGAAAGCCTCTCTTTAGGAGAACCCTTCAGGGCCCCAGTGCCACCGCTTCATTCCAAGGTCTCCATAGACATATTATCATATTAGGAAACATCCGTGGGAGAGTCCATTTCAACTCAGCCTCCTCGGTGGCCCCCCCAGATCCAGCAGATCTAACCTGTCTTGTTGCTTGCAGACAGTTGGAATGCGAGATGGGCTACCCAGCCATCCATCCTTAGAAGCCTGCTCGGAATCGTTGTCCTGGAGCCAACCAACAGGTCTCAATTGTCCTGCAGAAGAATCTTTGCAGTTGGGAGCTTCTCACTACTCCCATCGTGGGAAAACACGCATGGCCTCGTGATCCACGCCCCCCTTCAAGAAGGGGCCATCAGGGACAGAATGTCCAACCTGAGCGATCGTCTGATCCTCGCCCTGACTTCAGATGCACGAGATCTAGATTCCGGTCTCACCCAGAATCCTAGGCCTAGCTTGGGTTCTCAGACTTCCGTCCTCTGACTACTGGCCCACAAGCCCTCCAGTTTGGCAATCCAGAACTACAGTGCAGCACTCTGCCTGCCCTCCAGAAGAAAAACATTGCCCTCTGGGGCTACCCAGAAACCACAAATGAGATTCAACATGCACGCCATTCGGCTGTACCCCAAATATATAGGCTGACCTGGGCACTAATGCCCTTTCTGAGACAGCCTGAGTCTGGACCTCCTGGCCCCACCCAGACAGCTGGCTGCACACTGAGCTCATATGACTTGACATGGCCTTAGGACTTCATCTCTTCTCAATCTCGGGTTTCAGGCTTCAGAACCTAGACATTATCTCCAATCACGGCCCGGTTTGAAAATGAAGCAGAAATCAGAACGCTTTGCCCATGGCAAGAAACCTTGAGGTTGGCATGTTGTCCAAGGTTCAGTGTACTTGAAACCAGTGTGGCCCATGAGGCCCCGCCCATGCTTGCGGGCCACATTGGTCACAAACTCATATTGTGACCCTCAGCCTGAGCTCAGTCCTCAGGTAAGGCCTCTCAGTGGCTGGATGGAGAGACAGCATATTGGGCTTGCCATGCCCCTAGGCCCCAATTTTTAACCATAGTTCGGGTTGTCCCTTCACTCTTCCACAGGGCTCTGATTTGGAATTCCTCTTTTGGTCGGACACCTGAGGTAACAAACCTAAAAGGAGTCCTCCCAGCCACAGATTGACGAAAAACAATTGGGATCGGGCCAAGTCCACAAAAAGCAAGATTCGTCCATGCCCCATGAGGCCTCGCCAACATTCCACGGCCATCGCTGATACAAAATCCAGAGACAAAAGCCTGAGCACGCGACTCAGACTCGCTCATTCTTCATATCCTGAAGAGTTCTTCAGATAAGAACCTACACGTCACTCGAAGGCACCCAAAATATATAGTCTAACCTGGGCACTAATGCACTGTCTGACAACCTGAGCCCGGACGTCGTGACCAACACCCAGACAGCTGACGGCACACTGAGCACAGCAGACCCGCCATGGCCTTAGGTCATCATCTCTTACCTACCTCAGTTTTCAGTCTTCAAAACCTAGACCTTATCTCCAATCATTGCACAGGGGTGACTATGATGCAGAAATCAGAACTCTTCCTTACCCAAGGCAAGAACCATGTGGTTGGCATGTTGTCCATCGTTCAGTGTAGGAGAAACCAGCATTCACCCTGACGCCCCGCCCATTCTTGAGTGCGAAGAGGGCATAAACACGCATTGTGACCCTCAGTGTGAGTCCTGTCCTCTAGTACGTCCTCTCAGTGGCTGTACCATTAGATGTCATAATGGGCTTGACATGTCCCTAGGACCCAATTTATAACCAGATTTCTGGTTGTCCAGTCGACCCTCCCAGGGCTCTACTCTGGAATCCCTCATTTGCTGGGACTCCTGAGGTTGAAAAACAAAACAAAACAAATCAATAACAACAGAACAAACGGACTTCTTCCATCCCACAGAATGACCCCAAACTCTTTGGATGGGGACAAACCCCCAGAGTGTAAGACTCGTCCATTTCCCATGAAGTCACCCGGAAATTTCACGACCATGAGTGACACGATAACCAGAGATAAAAACTTGAGCAAGAGCCTCACACTCGCCCTATTTTCATATCCCGAAGAGTTCTCCTAATGGTCTGTAGATCAGTCCTGCCATACCTATGACCCGAAACATAGCCGAGTTTGTGTTTTCAAACAACTGTCCAAACAGCCCTGGCCTACACACCCTACAGGCTCAGGCCCCTGGAGCCAAACCTGACGACTGTGCTTGCCCTCTCCAAGGGAATTGTGTGTGCCCATTCCAATGGCCACAACGCAACTAAGAGGATAAAACTCCAAAGTCCCTGAGGCCTTCCCAATAGTTGTGGCTTCCCAGGACAAACAGGGGCAATCTGGGCGCATCTGAGCACCTACCGGCACTCAGACCCGTAGACCGATGTCCCCAGAGGTAAAAAGGAACGAACAGGCCTCTAGGCACATATCCGATCCATTGCTTTGGTTTCCAGGCATCTCTCCTCCGAGGAATGGATTTCAATAACAGCATAGGGCTATTTCTTGACTCACCCATCAGAACAAATCTCATATACACATGGGAAACTTGCACGATGGAGCTGTGCGAAAGCCTCTCTTTAGGAGAACCCTTCAGGGCCCCAGTGCCACCGCTTCATTCCAAGGTCTCCATAGACATATTATCATATTAGGAAACATCCGTGGGAGAGTCCATTTCAACTCAGCCTCCTCGGTTGCTCCCCCAGATCCAGCAGATCTAACCTGTCTTGTTGCTTGCAGACAGTTGGAATGCGAGGTGGGCTACCCAGCCATCCATCCTTAGAAGCCTGCTCGGAATCGTTGTCCTGGAGCCAACCAACAGGTCTCAATTGTCCTGCAGAAGAATCTTTGCAGTTGGGAGCTTCTCACTACTCCGATCGTGGGAAAACCCGCATGGCCTCGTGATCCACGCCCCCCTTCAAGAAGGGGCCATCAGGGACAGAATGTCCAACCTGAGCGATCGTCTGATCCTCGCCCTGACTTCAGATGCACGAGATCTAGATTCCGGTCTCACCCAGAATCCTAGGCCTAGCTTGGGTTCTCAGACTTCCGTCCTCTGACTACTGGCCCACAAGCCCTCCAGTTTGGCAATCCAGAACTACAGTGCAGCACTCTGCCTGCCCTCCAGAAGAAAAACATTGCCCTCTGGGGTACCCAGAAACCCCAAATGAGATTCAACCTGCACGCCATTCGCTGTACCCCAAATATATAGGCTGACCTGGGCACTAATGCCCTTTCTGAGACAGCCTGAGTCTGGACCTCCTGGCCCCACCCAGACAGCTGGCCGCACACTGAGCTCATATGACTTGACATGGCCTTAGGACTTCATCTCTTCTCAATCTCGGGTTTCAGGCTTCAGAACCTAGACATTATCTCCAATCACGGCCCGGTTTGAAAATGAAGCAGAAATCAGAACGCTTTGCCCATGGCAAGAAACCTTGAGGTTGGCATGTTGTCTAAGGTTCAGTGTACTTGAAACCAGTGTGGCCCATGAGGCCCCGCCCATGCTTGCGGGCCACATTGGTCACAAACTCATATTGTGACCCTCAGCCTGAGCCCAGTCCTCAGGTAAGGCCTCTCAGTGGCTGGATGGAGAGACAGCATATTGGGCTTGCCATGCCCCTAGGACCTAATTTTTAACCATAGTTCGGGTAGTAGCTTCACTCTTCCCCAGGGCTCTGTTTTGGAATTCCTCTTTATTCGGACACCTTAGGTAACAAACCTAAAAGGAGTCCTCCCATCCCACAGATTTACGAAAAACAATTGGGATCGGACCAAGTCCAGAGAGCAAGATTCGTCCATGGCCCATGAGGCCTCCCCAACATTCCACGGCCATCGCTGATACAAAATCCAGAGACAAAAGCCTGAGCACGCGCCTCAGACTCGCTCATTCTTCATATCCTGAAGATTTCTTCAGATAAGAACCTATACGTCACTCGAAGGCACCCAAAATATATAGTCTAACCTGGGCACTAATGCACTGTCTGACAATCTGAGCCCGGACCTCGTGTCCAATACTCAGACAGCTGACCGCACACTGAGCACATCAGACCCGCGACGGCCTTAGGTCATCATCTCTTACCTACCTCAGTTTTCAGTTTTCAAAACCTAGACCTTATCTCCAATCACTGCCCAGGGGTGACTATGGTGCAGAAATCAGAACTCTTCCTTACCCATGGCAAGAATCCTTGTGGTTGGCATGTTGTCCAACGTTCAGTGTAGGAGAAACCAGCATTCACCCTGAGGCCCCGCCCATTCTTGAGTGCGACGAGGGCATAAACACGCATTGTGACCCTCAGCGTGAGTCCTGTCCTCTAGTACGTTCTCTTAGTGGCTAGAACATTAGATGCCTTAATGGCTTGACATGACCCTAGGCCCCAAATTTAAACCAGATTTCTGGTTATCCAATCGCCCCTCTCCAGGGCTCTACTCTGGAATCACTCATTTGGTGGGGTTTGAAAAACAAAACAAAACAAAACAACAACAACAACAACAAAAACGGACTTTTTCCATCCCACAGAATGATCCCAAACTCTTTGGACGGGGCCAAACCCCCAGAGAGTAAGACTCGTCCATTTCCCATGAAGTCACCCGGATATTTCATGACCATGAACGGCACGATATCCAGAGATAAAAACTTGAGCAAGAGCCTCACACTCGCCCTTTTTTCATATCCTGAAGAGTTCTCCTCATGGTCTGTAGATCAGTCCTGCCATACCTATGACCCGAAACATAAGCCGAGTTTGTGTTTTCAGACAACTGTCCAAGCAGCCCTGGCCACACACCCTACAGACTCAGGCCCCTGGAGCCAAACATGACGACTGTGCTTGCCCTCTCCAAGGGAATTGTGAGTGCCCATTCCAATGGCCACAACACTACTAAGAGTATAAACCTCCAAAGTCCCTGAGGCCATCCGCATATTTGTGGCTTCCCAGGACAAATGGGGCAATCTGGGCCCATCTGAGCGCCTTCCGGCACTCAGACCCGTAGACGGATGTCCCCAGAGGTAAAAAGGATCGAACAGGCCCCTAGGCACCTATCGGATCCATTGCTTTGGTTTCCAGGCATCTCTCCACAGAGGCCTGGATTTCAATAACAGCATATGCCTGTTTCTTGACTCACCCATCAGAACAAATCTCATCTACACATGGGAAAATTACACGATGGAGCTGTGTGAAAGCCTCTCTTTAGGAGAACCCTACAGGGCCCCAGTGACACCGCTTCATTCCAAGGTCTCCATAGACACAAAATCATATTAGGACACATCCACGGGAGAGTCCATTTCAACTCAGCCTCCTCGGTTGCTCCCCGAGATCCAGCAGATCTAACCTGTCTTGTTGCTTGGAGACAATTGCAATGCGAGGTGGGCTACCTAGCCATCCATCCTTGGAACCCTGCTCGGAATCATTGTCCTGGAGCCAACCAACAGGTCTCAATTGTCCTGCAGAGGAATCTTTGCAGTTGGGAGCTTCTCACAACTCACATCGTGGGAAAACCCCCATGGCCTCGTGATCCACGCCCCTTTCAAAAAGGGGCCATCAGGGACAGAATGTCCAACCTGAGTGATCATCTGATCCTCGCAGTGACTTCAGATGCACGAGATCTTGATTCTGGTCTGTAGATTGTGCTTGCCATATCCTCACCCAGAAACCGAGGCCTAGCTTGGGTTCTCAGACCTCCGTCCTCAGACTACTGGCCCACAAGCCCTCCAGTTTGGCAATCCAGAACTACATTGCAGTGCTCTGCCTGCCCTCCAGAAGAAAAACATTGCCCTCTGGGGCAACCCAGGTACCCCAAATGCGGATCAATGCGGCACGCAATTCGGCTTTACCCCAAATATATAGGCTGACCTGGGCACTAATGCCCTTTCTCACACAGCTTGATCCTGGACCTCCTGGCCCCACCCAGACAGCTGGCCGCACACTGAGCACATCGTATTTTTCATGGCCTTAGGTCGTCATCTCTTTTCAACCTCGGTTTTCAGGCTTCAGAACCTAGACCTTATCTCCAATCACGGCCCTGTTTTGAAAATGATGCGGAAATCAAAACTCTTTCCCCATGGCAAGAAACCTTGTGGTTGGCATGTTGTCCAGGTTCAGTGTAGTTGAAACCAGTGTGGCCCATGAATCCCCGCCCATGCTGGCGGGCCACATTGGTCACAAACACACATTGTGACCCTCAGCCTGAGCACGGACCTCAGGTAAGGCCTCTCAGTGGCTGGATGGAGAGACAGCATATTGGGCTTGCCATGTCCTTAGGCCCCAATTTTTAACCATAGTTCGGGTTGTCCCTTCACTCTTCCCCAGGTCTCTGCTTCGAATTCCTATTTTGGTGGGACACCTGAGGTAACAAACCTGAAAGGAGTCCTCCCATCCCACAGATTGACGGAAAACCTTTGGGATCGGGCCAAGTCCACAGAGAGCAAGATTCGTCCATGGCCCATGAGGCCTCCCCAACATTCCACGGCCATCGCTGATACAAAAGCCAGAGACAGAAGCCTGAGCACGCGCCTCAGACTCGCTCATTCTTCATATCCTGAAGAGTTCTTCAGATAAGAACCTACATGGCACTCGAAGGCACCCAAAATATATAGTCTAACCTGGGCACAAATGCACTGTCTGACAACCTGAGCCCGGACCTCATGACCAACACCCAGACAGCTGACTGCACACTGAGCACATCGGACCCGCCATGGCCTTAGGTCATCATCTCTTCCCTACCTCAGTTTTCAGGCTTCAGAACCTAGACCTTATCTCCAATCACTGCCCAGGGGTGACTGTGATGCAGAAATCAGAACTCTTCCTTACCCATGGCAAGAAACCGTGTGGTTGGCATGTTGTCCAACGTTCAGTGTAGGAGAAACCAGCATTCACCCTGAGGCGCCGCCCATTCTTGAGTGCGACGAGGGCATAAACACGCATTGTGACCCTCAGCGTGAGTCCGGTCCTCTACCACGTCCTCTCAGTGACTGGACCATTAGATGTCATAATGGGCTTCAAATGTCCGTAGGCTCCAATTTTTAACCAGATTTCTGGTTGTCCAGTCGCCCCTCCCCAGGGCCCTACTCTGGAATCCCTCATTTGGTGGGACACCTGAGGTTGAAAAACAGAACAAAACAAATCAACAACAACAGAACACGGACTTCTTCATTCCACAGAATGACCCCAAACACTTAGGACGGGGCCAAACACACAGAGAGTAAGACTCGTCCATTTCCCATGAAGTCACCCGGAAATTTCACGACCATGAGTGACACGATATCCAGGGAAAAAACTTGAGCAAGAGCCTCACACTCGCCCTTTTTTCATATCCTGAAGAGTTCTCCTCATGGTCTGTAGATCAGTCCTGCCATACCTATGACCCGAAACATAAGCCAAGTTTGTGTTTTCAGACAACTGTCCAAGCAGCCCTGGCCACACACCCTACAGGCTCAGGCCCCCGGAGCCAAACCTGACGACTGTGCTTGCCCTCTCCAAGGGAATTGTGTGTGCCCATTCCAATGGCCACAACCATACTAACAGTATAAACCTCCAAGGTCCCTGAGGCCTTCCGAATATTTGTGGCTTCCCAGGATAAATGGGGCAATCTGGGCCCATCTGAGCACCTACCGGCACTCAGACCCGTAGACGGATGTCCCCAGAGGTAAAAAGGATCGAACAGGCCCCTAGGCACCTATCGGATCCATTGCTTTGGTTTCCAGGCATCTCTCCACAGAGGCCTGGATTTCAATAACAGCATATGCCTGTTTCTTGACTCACCCATCAGAACAAATCTCATCTACACATGGGAAACTTAAACGATGGAGCTGTGTGAAAGCCTCTCTTTAGGAGAACCCTACAGGGCCCCAGTGACACCGCCTCATTCCAAGGTCTCCATAGACACAAAATCTTATTAGGACATATCCACGGGAGAGTCCATTTCAACTCAGCCTCCTCGGTTGCTCCCCGAGATCCAGCAGATCTAACCTGTCTTGTTGCTTGGAGACAATTGCAATGCGAGGTAGGCTACCTAGCCATCCATCCTTAGAACCCTGCTCGGAATCGTTGTCCTGGAGCCAACCAACAGGTCTCAATTGTCCTGCAGAGGAATCTTTGCAGTTGGGAGCTTCTCACAACTCACATCGTGGGAAAACCCCCATGTCCTCGTGATCCACGCCCCTTTCAAAAAGGGGCCATCAGGGACTGAATGTCCAACCTGAGCGATCGTCTGATCCTCGCAGTGACTTCAGATGCACGAGATCTTGATTCAGGTCTGTAGATTGTGCTTGCCATATCCTCACCCAGAAACCGAGGCCTAGCTTGGGTTCTCAGACCTCCGTCCTCAGACTACTTGCCCACAAACCCTCCAGTTTGGCAATCCAGAACTACATTGCAGTACTCTGCCTGCCCTCCAGAAGAAAAACATTGCCCTCTGGGGCAACCCAGGTACCCCAAATGCGGATCAATGCGGCACGCAATTCGGCTTTACCCCAAATATATAGGCTGACCTGGGCACTAATGCCCTTTCTCACACAGCTTGATCCTGGACCTTCTGGCCCTACCCAGACAGCTGGCCGCACACCGAGCACATCGTATTTTTCATGGCCTTAGGTCATCATCTCTTTTCAACCTCGGTTTTCAGGCTTCAGAACCTAGACCTTATCTCCAATCACGGCCCGGGTTTGAAAATGATGCAGAAATCAGAAGTCTTTCCCCATGGCAAGAAACCTTGTGGTTGGCATGTTGTCCAGGTTCAGTGTAGTTGAAACCAGTGTGGCCCATGAATCCCCGCCCATGCTGGCGGGCCACATTGGTCACAAACACACATTGTGACCCTCAGCCTGAGCACGGACCTCAGGTAAGGCCTCTCAGTGGCTGGATGGAGAGACAGCATATTGGGCTTGCCATGTCCTTAGGCCCCAATTTTTAACCATAGTTCGGGTTGACCCTTCACTCTTCCCCAGGTCTCTGCTTCGAATTCCTATTTTGGTGGGACACCTGAGGTAACAAACCTGAAAGGAGTCCTCCCATCCCACAGATTGACGGAAAACCTTTGGGATCGGGCCAAGTCCACAGAGAGCAAGATTCGTCCATGGCCCATGAGGCCTCCCCAACATTCCACGGCCATCGCTGATACAAAAGCCAGAGACAGAAGCCTGAGCACGCGCCTCAGACTCGCTCATTCTTCATATCCTGAAGAGTTCTTCAGATAAGAACCTACACGGCACTCGAAGGCACCCAAAATATATAGTCTAACCTGGGCACTAATGCACTGTCTGACAACCTGAGCCCGGACCTCGTGACCAACACCCAGACAGCTGACCGCACACTGAGCACATCGGACCCGCCATGGCCTTAGGTCATCATCTCTTCCCTACCTCAGTTTTCAGGCTTCAGAACCTAGACCTTATCTCCAATCACTGCCCAGGGGTGACTGTGATGCGGAAATCAGAACTCTTCCTTACCCATGGCAAGAAACCGTGTGGTTGGCATGTTGTCCAACATTCAGTGTAGGAGAAACCGGCATTCACCCTGAGGCCCCGCCCATTCTTGAGTGCGACGAGGGCATAAACACTCATTGTGACCCTCAGCGTGAGTCCGGTCCTCTACCACTTCCTCTCAGTGACTGGACCATTAGATGTCATAATGGGCTTCACATGTCTGTAGGCTCCAATTTTTAACCAGATTTCTGGTTGTCCAGTCGCCCCTACCCAGGGCCCTACTCTGGAATCCCTCATTTGGTGGGACACCTGAGGTTGAAAAACAGAACAAAACAAATCAACAACAACAGAACACGGACTTCTTCATTCCACAGAATGACCCCAAACACTTTGGACGGGGCCAAACACACAGAGAGTAAGACTCGTCCATTTCCCATGAAGTCACCCGGAAATTTCACGACCATGAGTGACACGATATCCAGAGACAAAAACTTGAGCAAGAGCCTCACACTCGCCCTTTTTTCATATCCTGAAGAGTTCTCCTCATGGTCTGTAGATCAGTCCTGCCATACCTATGACCCGAAACATAAGCCGAGTTTGTGTTTTCAGACAACTGTCCAAGCAGCCCTGGCCACACACCCTACAGGCTCAGGCCCCTGGAGCCAAACATGACGACTGTGCTTGCCCTCTCCAAGGGAATTGTGAGTGTCCATTCCAATGGCCACAACCCTACTAGGAGTATAAACCTCCAAAGTCCCTGAGGCCATCCGAATATTTGTGGCTTCCCAGGACAAATGGGGCAATCTGGGCCCATCTGAGCACCTACCGGCACTCAGACCCGTAGACGGATGTCCCCAGAGGTAAAAAGGATCGAACAGGCCCCTAGGCACCTATTGGATCCATTGCTTTGGTTTCCAGGCATCTCTCCACAGAGGCCTGGATTTCAATAACAGCATATGGCTGTTTCTTGACTCACCCATCAGAACAAATCTCATCTACACATGGGAAACTTACACGATGGAGCTGTGTGAAAGCCTCTCTTTAGGAGAACTCTACAGGGCCCCAGTGACACCGCTTCATTCCAAGGTCTCCATATACACAAAATCATATTAGGACATATCCACGGGAGAGTCCATTTCAACTCAGCCTCCTCGGTTGCTCCCCGAGATCCAGCAGATCTAACCTGTCTTGTTGCTTGGGGACAATTGCAATGCGAGGTGGGCTACCTAGCCATCCATCCTTAGAACCCTGCTCGGAATCGTTGTCCTGGAGCCAACCAACAGGTCTCAATTGTCCTGCAGAGGAATCTTTGCAGTTGGGAGCTTCTCACAACTCACATCGTTGGAAAACCCCCATGGCCTCGTGATCCACGCCCCTTTCAAAAAGGTGCCATCAGGGACAGAATGTCAGCCTGAGCGATCGTCTGATCCTCGCAGTGACTTCAGATGCACGAGATCTTGATTCAGGTCTGTAGATTGTGCTTGCCATATCCTCACCCAGAAACCGAGGCCTAGCTTGGGTTCTCAGACCTCCGTCCTCAGACTACTTGCCCACAAGCCCTCCAGTTTGGCAATCCAGAACTACATTGCAGTACTCTGCCTGCCCTCCAGAAGAAAAACATTGCCCTCTGGGGCAACCCAGGTACCCCAAATGCGGATCAATGCGGCACGCAATTCGGCTTTACCCCAAATATATAGGCTGACCTGGGCACTAATGCCCTTTCTCACACAGCTTGATCCTGGACCTCCTGGCCCCACCCAGAGAGCTGGCCGCACACTGAGCACATCGTATTTTTCATGGCCTTAGGTCATTATCTCTTTTCAACCTCGGTTTTCAGGCTTCAGAACCTAGACCTTATCTCCAATCACGGCCCGGTTTTGAAAATGATGCGGAAATCAAAACTCTTTCCCCATGGCAAGAAACCTTGTGGTTGGCATGTTGTCCAGGTTCAGTGTAGTTGAAACCAGTGTGGCCCATGAATCCCCGCCCATGCTTGCGGGCCACATTGGTCACAAACACACATTGTGACCCTCAGCCTGAGCACGGACCTCAGGTAAGGCCTCTCAGTGGCTGGATGGAGAGACAGCATATTGGGCTTGCCATGTCCTTAGGCCCCAATTTTTAACCATAGTTCGGGTTGTCCCTTCACTCTTCCCCAGGTCTCTGCTTCGAATTCCTATTTTGGTGGGACACCTGAGGTAACAAACCTGAAAGGAGTCCTCCCATCCCACAGATTGACGGAAAACCTTTGGGATCGGGCCAAGTCCACAGAGAGCAAGATTCGTCCATGGCCCATGAGGCCTCCCCAACATTCCACGGCCATCGCTGATACAAAAGCCAGAGACAGAAGCCTGAGCACGCGCCTCAGACTCGCTCATTCTTCATATCCTGAAGAGTTCTTCAGATAAGAACCTACACGGCACTCGAAGGCACCCAAAATATATAGTCTAACCTGGGCACAAATGCACTGTCTGACAACCTGAGCCCGGACCTCATGACCAACACCCAGACAGCTGACTGCACACTGAGCACATCGGACCCGCCATGGCCTTAGGTCATCATCTCTTCCCTACCTCAGTTTTCAGGCTTCAGAACCTAGACCTTATCTCCAATCACTGCCCAGGGGTGACTGTGATGCAGAAATCAGAACTCTTCCTTACCCATGGCAAGAAACCGTGTGGTTGGCATGTTGTCCAACGTTCAGTGTAGGAGCAACCAGCATTCACCCTGAGGCCCCGCCCATTCTTGAGTGCGACGAGGGCATAAACACGCATTTTGACCCTCAGCGTGAGTCCGGTCCTCTACCACTTCCTCTCAGTGACTGGACCATTAGATGTCATAATGGGCTTCAAATGTCCGTAGGCTCCAATTTTTATCCAGATTTCTGGTTGTCCAGTCGCCCCTCCCCAGGGCCCTACTCTGGAATCCCTCATTTGGTGGGACACCTGAGGTTGAAAAACAGAACAAAACAAATCAACAACAACAGAACACGGACTTCTTCATTCCACAGAATGACCCCAAACACTTAGGACGGGGCCAAACACACAGAGAGTAAGACTCGTCCATTTCCCATGAAGTCACCCGGAAATTTCACGACCATGAGTGACACGATATCCAGAGACAAAAACTTGAGCAAGAGCCTCACACTCGCCCTTTTTTCATATCCTGAAGAGTTCTCCTCATGGTCTGTAGATCAGTCCTGCCATACCTATGACTCGAAACATAAGCCGAGTTTGTGTTTTCAGACAACTGTCCAAGCAGCCCTGGCCACACACCCTACAGGCTCAGGCCCCTGGAGCCAAACCTGACGACTGTGCTTGCCCTCTCCAAGGGAATTGTGTGTGCCCATTCCAATGGCCACAACCATACTAACAGTATAAACCTCCAAGGTCCCTGAGGCCTTCCGAATATTTGTGGCTTCCCAGGATAAATGGGGCAATCTGGGCCCATCTGAGCACCTACCGGCACTCAGACCCGTAGACGGATGTCCCCAGAGGTAAAAAGGAAAGAACAGACCCATAGGCACCTATCGGATGTATTGCTTTGGTTTCCAGGCCTCTCTCCTTAGAGATCCTTAGAACCCTTAGAATCTTGCTCTTGCGTCGTTCCTTATGGGACATCCTTGAGCCATCCAACAGGTCTCTACTGTCCCACAGGAGTCCTTGTGCATGGACCACCTCACAACTCATATCATGGAAAGCTTCCAAGGTCACATGATGCCCCCAATCTTCATGAAGGCGGATCATGGAAAGAAACTCCAACCTGACCCAACGGCTGATCTTCACCTTGACTTCAGATGCACGAGATCTTGATTAATATCTTCATAGTGTACCTGCTGTGCCCTCACCCCAAAACCTAAGCATAGCTAGTGTTCTCATACTTCCGTCCTCTCTCTCCTGGACCACATACCCTCCATTTTGAGATTTCCGATGACACAGTGCTGCACTCTGCCTGCCCTCTAGAAGAAAAACGTTGCCCTATGGGTCTACCCAGAAAACTGTGCTTGCCCTCTCCAAGGAAATTCTTCCCATTCCATTGGCCACAACCCTACAGATTAGGAGAAACCTGCAAAGTCCCAGAGGACATTCCAATAGTGTAGGCCGCCCAGTACCAAGAGGGGTGATCTGTCACAAGCTGAGCAACGACCTCAACTCACCCGTAGACAGATATCCCAAGAGAAAGGTATTAAACTGGACAGGCCCTTAGAACGTAATTGGTTCCATTGCTTTTGTTTCTAAGCATCTCTCCTCAGAGGCCTGTTTTCCAATACCAGCATATGGGGGATTCCAGACATAACAATCAGAACAAATCTTGTCTCCACATGGGAAACTTATCCTTTGGAGCTCTGTAAAAACCTCCATTTAGGAGAAACCTTCAGGTAACCGGGGCCACCGCCCTATTCCAAGGTCTCCATGGACAAAAACGTGCATTATGACCATTCGGCAGGAGAGTACATTTCAACTCAGCCCCGTTGATTACTCCCCCAGAGCCAGAATATCAAACCTGCCTTGTCGCTAGGAGATAACCTGAATACAAAGCAGACTCTCTAGGCATCCATCGTTGGAATCCTGCTCTGGCGCCGTTCCATATGGGATGTCCTGGGAGCCTTCCAAAAGGTCTTGACTGTCCTGCAGAAGGAATCCTTGCAGACTGGAGCATCTCACAACTCCTATCGTGGGAAAACCTACATGGCCTCATGAGATGCTCCCCTTTATAAAGGGGCCATCATGGACAGAAACTCCAACCTGAGCCAACTTCTGATCCATTGCTTTGGTTTCTATGTATCTCTCCTCAGAGGCCTGGTTTCCAATATCAGAATATGGGGGTTTCCTAAGGAAACAATCAGAACAGATCTCATCTCCACATGAGAAATTGCTCTTTTGAGCTGTGTCAATACCTCAGGTTAGGAGGATCCTTCAGGGCGCTGGCACCATGGCCCAATTCCAAGGTCTCCAAGGACACAAACTTACATTATGATCCATCCTCAGGAGAGTCCATTTCAAATCAGCCCCCTCGGCTGCTCACCCAGAGCCAGCAGATCAAACCTGCCTTGTCACTAGGAGACAGTTGGAATGCGAGGTGGGCTGCCCAGGCATCCATCCTTAGAACCCTGCTCTGGAGAATTTCTTTATGGGACGTCTTGAATCCAACCAACCTGTCTTGACTGTCTCGCAGAATGAATCCTTGTGGTTTGAAGCATCACACAATCCCACTGTGAGAAAACCTCCATTTCCTCATGATGCCCCACACCTTCATAAATGGGCCATCATGGACAGAAACTCCATCCTAAGCCAAAGTCTGATCCGCGCCCTGAATTCAGAAGCACGAGATCTCGATTCAGCACTTGAGAGTGTGCCTGCTGTGCCCTCGCCCCGAAACCTAAGCCTAACTTGTGTTCTCAGACTTCCGTCTTCACAATCCTGGCCACACCCCTCCAGTTTGGCAATTCTGGAGACCCAATGCAGCACTCTTCCTGCCCTCCAGAAGAAAAAATGTTGCCTTATAGGGCTAACCAGAAACGCCATGAGTAACAACCTGCATGCCACTCGACCATACCCCAATTATACAATCTAGCCTGTGCACTAAAGCCCTGTCTGACACAGCCTGAAGGCAGACCTCCAGTCCAACACCCAGACAGCTGGCCGTACACTGAGCATATCAAACCCACAATGGCTTTCGGCCATCATCTCTACCCAACCTCAGTTTTCACCTTCAGAACCTAGACCTTATCTCCACTCACTGCTCAGGAGTGAACGTGATACAATAATCAGAACTTCTCCTTCGCCATGGCAAGAAACCTTGTGGTTGGCATGTGGTCCAACGTTCAATGTAGGAGAAAGCAGCATGGACTATGAGGCCCCACCTATCCCTGAGGGCTACAATTTGCACAAACACACATTGTGACCCTCAGCGTGAGCCCTATCCTCATGTAAAGCCTATTAGTGACTGGAACAACAGCCCACATATGGGGCTTGCCAAGCCCCTAGTCCCCCAATCTCAACCAGAGTTAGAGATGTCTAGTCACCCCTACTCAGGGCACTGCTCTGGAATCCCTCTTTGGTGGGACACCTGAGGTAAAAAAAAAAAAAAAAATACAGAAAGGACTCTTCCCATCCACAGAATGATCCCAACCACTTGGGATCAGGCCAAATCACCAGAGAAAGACTTGTCCATGGCCCTTGAGGACACCCCAACATTCCACGGCCACCGTAGGCATAAAATCCAGAGACAAAAGCCTGAGCAAACGCCACATACTCGCCCTTTGTTCATAGCCCGGAAAATTCTCACGGTCTGTCGATCGAGCCTTCATACATACATCCCCAAACCTAAGCTGAGTTTGTGTTTTCAGACTTCTGTCCCCACAGTCCTGGCCCACACACCATCCAAACTGGGGCCCCTGGAGCCACCCCTGAGGACTGTGGCTTCCTTCTCCAGGGGTATTCTGCCATTTCCATTGGCCACAACCCTATAGATTAGGAGAAACCTCCAAACTCCCTGAGGCCATCCCAATAGTGTTGGCTGCCCAGGACAAACAGGGATGATCTTTCACAAGTTAGGAAACTACCTCCACTCAGACCCAGAGACAGATATCCCCATAGAATAAGATTGAACTGGACAGGCACTTAGGCCCTAATCAGATCCATTGCTTTTGTTTCCAGGCATCTCTCCTCAGAGGCCTGGTTACCAATACCAGCATATGGGGGATTACTGAGGCACTCATAGAAAAATCTCTTCTCCACATAGGAAATGTACTCTTTGGAGCTGTATAAAAACCTCTGTTTAGGAGAATCTTTCAGGGCCCCGGATCAAGCGACCCATTCCAAGGTCTCCATGGACTTAAACCCACATTATGATCTATCCTCGGTAGAGTCCATGTCAACTCATCCCCCTTGGTTTCTTCCCCAGTGCCTGCAGATCAAACCTGCCATGTTGCTAGGAGACAACTAGAATGGGAGGCGGGCTGCCCAGGCATCCATCCTTAGAACCCTACTCTGGAGTCGTTCCATATGGGACATCCTAGTGCCATCCAACAGGTCTCAAGTGTCCCACAGAAGGAATCTTTGCAGTCCGGTGCATCTCACAACTCCCATTGTGGGAAAATCTTCATGGCCTCTTGAGACGCTCCACTTTATAAAGGGGCCATCATGGACAGAAACTCCAACCTGAGCAAACGTCTGATATTCGCCCTGGCTTTAGGAGCATGAGATCTTGATTCAGGTCTGCAGAGTGTGCCTTCTGTGCCCTCACCCCAAAAACTAAGCCTAGCTTGTGTTCTCAGACTACCGTCCTCACACCCCTGGCCCAAAATCCCTACAGTTTGGCAATACTGGGGCCACAATGCAGCACTCTGCCTGCCCTCCAGAAGAAAAAACGTTGCCTTATGGAGCTACCTAGAAACCCGAATGAGGATCAACTGAACGCCACTCGACTGCACCCCAAATATACAGTATACACTGTCTAATGCCCTGTCTGACGCAGCATGAGCCCACACCTCCAGATCTATGCACAACAGCTAGCCACACACTGAGCTCATTGTACCCATCAGGTCTTAGGTCTTCATCTCTTCCCAACCTCGGTTTTCGGGTTTCAGAACCTAGACCTAAACTCCAATCACTGTCCAGGGGTGAACGTGATGCAGAAATCACAACTCTTCCTTCGCCATGGCCGGAAACCTTGTGGTTGGCATATTCTCCAACGTTCAGTGTAGGAGAATCCAGCGTGGCCCATGAGGCCCTCCCCATGCTTGAGGGCCTTGTTGTGCACAAATAGGCATTGTGACCCTCAGCATGAGCCCTGTCCTCAAGGAAGTCCTCTCAGTGTCTGAATCAAGAGCCCACATATTGGACTTGCCATGCCCCTAGGCACCCAAACTTATACAGAGGTGGGGTTATCCAATTGTCCCTCCCAAGGACTCTGCTCTGGAATCCCTCTTTTATTGGCACACATGAGGTACATAAATAAAATAAAAAACAGAAAGGACTCCTCCAATCCCACAGAATGTACCCAAACTCTTGGGATTGGGTCAAATCCTCAGAGAAGGAAAGCCGTCCACAACCCATGAGGCCACGCCAGCATTCGACCCACATTGTTGACACAAATCCAGAGACAAAACCTGAGCAAGCACCTCAAACTCACCCTTTTTCATATCCCGAAGTGTTATCACGGCCTGTAGATTGGGCGTGCCATTCCTATGTCCCCGATCCTAAGCGGAGTTTGTGTTTTCAGACTTCTGTCACCACAGGCCTGGCCCACACAACCTCAAGGCTTGGCCCCTAGAGCCAAACTCAGAACTGTGTCTGCCCTCTCCAGGGGATTTCTGCCCATTCCATTGGCCACAACCCTATAGATTAGGAGAAACACCAAAGTCCTGATGCCATTCCCAATATTATAGGCTGCCCAGGACAAACAGGGGCGATCTGACACAAGCCGAGCAACTACCTCCCCTCAGATCCATAGACACGTATCCCCAGGAAAGAGATTGAACCGGACAGGCACCTAGGTCCTAATCATATCCATTGCCTTTGTTTCCAGGCATATCTCCTCAGAGGCCTGGTTTCCAATACCAGCATATGGGAGATTCCTTAGGCACTCATCAAAACAATTCTCTTCTCTACATAGGAAACGTACTCTTTAGAGCTCCATCAAAACCTCCGGTTATGAACATCCCTCAAGGCCCCGGATCAAGCACCCCATTCCAAGGTCTCCATGGACACAAATGCACATTATGACCCATCCTCAACTCACCCATTTCAACACACCCGCCTCGGTTACTCCCCTAGATCCAGCAGATCGAACTTGCATTGGCGCTATGAGACACCTGGAATGGGAGGCAGGCTGCCCAGGCATCCATCCTTAGAACCCTGGTCTGGATAACTTCCTTATGGGATGTCCTGGAGCCATCCAGCAGGTCTCGACTGTCCCACGGAAGGAATCATTGCGGTTTGGAGCATCTCACAATTCCCATCGTGGGAAAACCTCCATGGCCTCGTGACACCCTCCCCTTCATGAAGGGGCCGTCATGGACAGAAACTCCAACCTGAGCCAACGTCTGATCCTAGCTCTGTCTTCAGGTACACGGGATCTCGAATCATCTCTGCAGAGGGTTCCTGCCGTCCCCTCACCCCGAAATCTAAGTCTGGCTTGTGTTCTCAGAATTTTTTCCTCACACTCCTGGCCCACAAGCCTTCCAGTTTGGGAATTCTGGAGCCACTATGTGGCACTGTGTCTTCCTTCCAGAAGAAAAACGTTGCCCTCTGGGGCTACCCAGTAACCACAAATGAGTACCAACCTACACGAAACTCGACTGCACCCCAATGATACAGTCTAGCCTGGGCACTAATTCCCTGTCTGCCACAGCCTGAGCCTGCACCTCCCAACCCACACTCAACAGCTGACCAAACACTGAGCACATCAGTCACACCATGGCCTTAGGTCTTCATCTCTTCCCAACCTCAGTTTTCAGGCTTCAGAACCTAGACCTTAAATCCAATCACAGTCCAGCAGTGAATGTGTTGCAGAAATTAGAACTCCTTCTTCCCCATGGCCAGAAAACTTGTGGTTGCCATATTGTGCAACGTTCAGTGTAGGAGAAACCAGCATGGTACATTAGGCCACGCCCTGACTTGAGGGGCTCCTTGGGCACAAAAACACATGGTGAAACTCAATGTGAGCCTAAGCTCAAGGAAGGCCTCTCAGTGTCTGGACCAAGAGCCCACATATGGGGCTTGCCATGTTCTTAGGTCCCAATGTTAACCAGAGTTCTGGTTGTCCAGTCGCCTCTCCCCAGGACTCTGCTGTGAATCCCTCTTTTGGTGGTCCACCTGAGGTAAAAAAAAAAAAAAAAAACCAGAAAGGCCTCCTCCCTTCCCACTGAATGACCCCAAACTCTTGGGATTGGGTCAAATCCCCAGAAAGGGAGCCTCATCGATGGCCCATGAGGACACCCAGACATTCCATGGCAATCAGTGTCACATATCCAGAGAAAAATAAGCATGAGCAAGCACATCACTTTCGCCCTATGCTCATATCCCGAAGAGTTCTCCTCACGGTCTATATATCGGGCCGGCCATACCTACAGACCCAAACCTAAGTGGAGTTTGTGTTTTCAGACTTTTGTCCAAATAGCCCTGGACCACACACGCTCCACACTTGGGTCCCTGGAGCCACACCTCAGGACTGTGCTTCCCTTTCAAGAGAATTCTTCCCATTCCATTGGCCACAACCTTGCAAATTAGGAAAAACCTCCAAAGTTACCGAGGCCATCCCAATAGTGTAGGCCGCCCAGGACAAACAGGTGTGATCTCAAACCAGCTGAGCAACTACCTCCACTCAGACAAAAGATGTCCCCAGAGAAGAATATTGAACCGGACAGGCCCCTAGGCCCTAATCAGATCCATTGCTTTGGTTTCCATGCATCTCTCCTCAGAGGCCTCATTTCCAATACCAGCAAATGGTGGTTTCCTGAGGCACCAATAAGAACAAATCTCGTCTCCCCATGGAAAACTTGCTCATTGGAGCTTTGTTATCACCTCTGGTTAGGAGAATCCTTCAGGGCCCTGGTGCCACTGCCCCATACCAAGGTCTCAGTGGACTCAAACCAAATTTAAGACCATCCTCAGGAAAGTCCATTTCAACTCATTTAAGACCATCCTCAGGAAAGTCCATTCCAACTCAGCCCCCTCTGATGCTACCCCAAGCCAGCAGACCAAATGTTTCTTGTTGCTAGGAGACAATTGGAATTGAGGCTGTCTGCTCAGGCATCCATACTTAGAACCCTGTTCTGGAAAAATACCTTATGAGACGTCCTGGAGCCATCCAACAAATCTTAATTGTCCCACAGAAGGAATCCTTGCGGTTTAGAGCATCTCACAACTCTAATAGTGGGGAAACCCCCATGGCATCATAATGCCCCCCCTTTTTGAAGGGGCCAACATGGACAGAAACTCCAACCTGAGCCAAAGTCTGATCCTCGACCTGATTTCAGACTCATGAGATCTCAATTCAGCTCTGCAGAGTGTGCCTGCCATGTCCATTCCCCGAAACCTAAGCCTAGCTTGTGTTCTCAGACTTCCGTCCTCACTCTCCTGGCCCACAAGTCCTCCAGTTTGGGAATTCCGAAGCCACAATGCAGCAATCTGCCTGCCCTCCAGAAGAAAAACTTAACCCTATGCTGCTAATAAGAAACGCCAAATGATTATCTAATGCATGCCACTCGACTGTAAAGCAATTATACAGCCTACCCTGAATACGGATGCCCTGTCTGGCACCGCCTGAGACAAGACATCCCAAACGACACCTAGACAGCTGGCTCCAACCTGGACACAAAGGGCCCGCTATGGCTGTAGTTCGTCATCTCTTCCCAACCTCGGTTTTCAGGCTTCAGAACCGAGACCTTATCTCCAATCACTGCCCAGGGGTGAACGTGATGCAGAAATTAGAATTCCTCCTTCCCCATGGCCAGAAACCTTGAGGTTGGCATGTTGTCCAACGTTCAATGTGGGAAAACCTGCATTGTCGGAAAGGCCACGCCAGTGCTTGAGGGCCGCCTAGGGCACAGACATGCATTGTGACCTGTAGCGTGAGTCCCGTATTAAAGTAACGCCTCTCAGTGGCTGGACCAAGATCCTGCATATGGGGCTTGTCATATCCATAGGCCCCCAGGCTTAACCAGAGAGCAAGTATTCCAGTTGTCAGTACCCACTGCTATGCTCCAGAATCCCTCCACTGGGGGGACACATGAAGCAGAAAACAGGACTCTTCCCTTCCAACAGAATCACCCCAACCTCTTGGGGGCTGGACAAACTACCAGAGAGGGAGACTTCTACGACCCATGAGGCAACTCCTACATTAAACGGCCATTGTGGACAAAATATCCAGAGACAAAGACTGAGCGACTGCCTCCCTCTCACCCTTCTTTCATATCCAGAGGAGCTCCCCTCACGGACTGTAGATCAGGCCTGCCATAACCTCGGCCCCAAACCTGAGCTGAGTTTGGGTTTTTGGATGTCTGTCTGCACAGCCGTGGCCCACACCGCCTCCAGGCTGGGGTCTCTGGAGCCACACCACAGAACTGTGCCTGCTCTCTCCTAAGAAACTGCCCATTCCATTGGCCACAACTCTACAAAATAGTGGAAACCTCAAGGTCCCCAAGGACATCCCACTACCGCAAGCCGCACTGGACAAACAGGGGCATTATGACACCAGCTGAGCAACAACTACCTCCATGCAGACACACAGACTGATATCCGCAGAGACAGAAGATTGAACCAGACAGGCCCCTAGGCCCTATTATGAACTCTTGCTTTGGTGTCCAGGTATCACCTCTCAGAAGCCTGGGTTCGAAGACCAGCATAGGGGGCTATCCTGAGGCACCAGACAGAACACCTCTCATCTCCACATGGAAAGCTTCCTTGTTGGAGTTGTGTCAAACCCTTCGGGTTGGAGAATCCTGCAGAGTCCCTTAGCTACTGCCACATTCCAAGGTCTCCATGGCCACCAACCCACATTATGACTCATCCTCAGGAAAGTCCATTTAAACTCAGCCTTCTGGGTAGCTCACCCAAGAGCCTGCAGATTGAGCGTGCCTTGTCTCGTCCAGGAAATGGGAAGGTGAGTTGGCGTTTCTCGGCATCCATGCTTAGGCCCCTGCTCTCGAGTCTTTCTGTATGGGGCATCCTGGAACCATCCAATAGTACTCGACTGTCCTGAAGAAGGAAACTTTGAAGTTTGGAGCAGCTCACAACTCCCAGCGTAGGGAAACCTCCCTGGCCTCATGACGCCCCCACCCCCTTCAGGAAGGGGCCGTCATGGACACAAACTCCAGCTTGAGGCAACATCTGATACTCGCCCTGACCTCAGATGCAGGAGATCTCGATTCTTCCTCCACACAGTGGGCCCAAATCTCGTGCTACCTTGTGTTTTCAGACTTCCTTCCTCACACTCCTGGCAAACATGTCCTCAAGACTTGGAATTCTGGAACCAAAATGCAGCCCTATGCTGGCCCTCCAGAAGAAAAACGTTGCTCTATGGGGATCTCCATAAACCGCAAATGAGGATCAACCTGCTCGGTTCTCGACCTCACCCCAATTGGATTGTTCGGGTTGTCCATTCATCCCTCGCCAGAGCTCTGCTTTGGAATCCCTCTTTTGGTGGGACACCTGAGGTAACAAAACTAAAAGGACTCCTCCCATTCTTCAGATTGACCCAAAACAATTGGGATTGGACCAAATTCACAGAGAGGAAGTCTCGTCCATGGCCCATGAGTCCTCCCCGAGATTCCACAGCAATCGTTGACAGAAATCCAGAGACAAAAGTCTGAGCAAGCGCCTCACACTCGCTCTTTTGTCGTATCCCGAAGAGTTCTCCTCACGGTCTGTAGATCGGGCCTGCCATACCTACTTCCCAAACCTAAGCCGAGTACGTGTTTTCAGACTTCTGTCCCCACATTCCTGGCCCACAGACCCTTCAGGCTGGGGCCCCTGGAGCCACACATCAGGACTGTGCCTGTCCATACCACGAGAATTCTGCCCATTCCATTGTCCACAATCGTACAAATTAGGACAAACCTCCAGAGTCCCCAAGGACATCCCAATAATATAGGCCGCTCCGGACAAACAAGGGTCATCTGAAACCAGCTGAGCATCTACCTCTACTCAGCGTAGATGGATGTCCCCAGAGAAGAAGATTGAATCAGACAGGCCCCGAGGCCTGAATCAGATTTATTGTTTCGGTTACAGGTATCTCTCCTCAGAGGCCTGGTTTCCAGTTGTAGCATATGGGGATATCATGAGGCAGCAAGCAGAACAAATCACTTCTCCACATGGGAAAATTATCCTATGAAGATATCTCAAAACCTCCAGATAGGCGAATCCTTCAGGGCCTGTGTGCCACTGCCCCATTACAAGGTCTCCATAGACACAAAAACACATTAGGACCCATCCACAGGAGAGTCCATTTCAACTGAGCGTATTCGGTTGCTCCGCGAGATCCAGCAGATCTAACTTGTCTTGTTCCTAGGAGACAATTGGAATGTGAGGTGGCCTACCCCGCCATCAATCCTTAAAACCCTGCTCAGAATCGTTGGCCTGGAGCCAACCAACAGGTCTCAATTGTCCTGCAGAAAAATCTTTGCAGTTAGGAGCTTCTGAGAACTCCCATCGTGAGAGAACCCCCATGGCAACATGATCCCGCCCCCTTCATAAAGGGCCCATCAGGTACATAAGGTCCAACCTGAGCGATCCTCTGATCCTCACCCTGACTTCAGATGCACGAATCTCGGTTCAGGTCTGTAGATTGTGCCTGCCATGTCCTCACTCAGAAACCTAAGCCTTGCTTGTGTCCTCAGACTTCTGTCCACAGCTACTGGCTCACAAGCCCTCCAGTTTGGCAATCCAGAACTACAATGCAGCACTCTACCTGCCCTGCAGAAGAAATACATTGCCCTCTGGGGCTACCTAGCAACCCCAAATGAAGATCAACCTGCACGACACTTGGCTATACCCAAAATATATAGGCTGACCTGGGCAATAATGCCCTTTCTGACAGAGCTTGAGCCTGGACATCCTGGCCCCACCCAGACAGCTGGCTACAAACTGAGACCTTCAGACCCCCGATGGCCTTAGGTCGTTATCCCTTCCCAACCTCAGTTTTCAGGCTTCAGAACCTAGACCTTATCTCCAATCACTGCCCAGGTTTGAAAGTGATGCAGAAATCAGAACTTCTTCCCGATGGCAGGAAAACGTGCGGTTGGCTTGTAGTCCAACGTTCAGTGTAGTGGAAACCAGTGTGTCCCTTGAGGCCCCGCCATTGCTCGCGGTCCAGATAGGTGGCAAACACACATTGTGACCCTCAGCCTAGCCCAGTCCTCAGGTAAGGCCTCTCAGTGGCTGGATGAAGAGACAGCATATTGGACTTGCCATGCCCATAGGCCCCAATTTTTAACCATAGATCGTGTTGTCCCTTCACACTTCCCCAGGGCCTGGAGGACCCTGGGGACCCTGGAGCCACACATTAGGACTGTGCCTACCCAATCCATGGGAATTCTGCCCATTCCATTGTTCAAAATCGGACAAATTAGGAGAACCCTCCAAAGTCCCTGAGGCCATCCCAATAGTATAGGTCGCCCGGGACAAAAAAGGGCAGTCTGACACCAGCTGAGCATCTAACTCCACTCATACCCTAGATGGATGTCCCCAGAGAAGAAGATTGAACCAGACAGGACCCTAGGCCAAAATCGGATCCATTGCTTTGGTTTACAGGCATGTCTCCTCAAAACCCTGGATTCCAATACCAGCATTGGTGTTTTCCTGAGGCACCCATCAGTCGAACCTCGTCTCCACAAGGAAACTTGTGCATGGGAGCTATGTCAAAAGCTTAGGAGAATACTTCAGGGTCCTGGTGCCACCACCCCATTCCAAGGCCCTCATGGACACAAACACACATTAGACCCATCCTCAGGAAAGTCCATTTCAACTCAGCCACCCCGGTTGCTCCCGCAGAGCCATCAGATCTAAACTCTCTTGTCGCTAGGAGACAATTGGAATGCGAGGCGGGCTTCCCAGGCATCCATCCTCGAATGTTGGTCTGGACTCATCCATATGGGATGTCCTGGAGCTGTCCAACAGGTCTCAATTTTCCCGCAGAAGGAATCCTAGGAGGGGGCATCCCACCACCCCAAATGTGGGAAAACCTCCACGGCCTCGAGATTAGGCTCCCTTCATGAAGGGGCCGTCATGAACAGAAAATCCAAGCTGAGCCATCGTCTGATCCTCGCTGTGACTTCAGATGCATGAGATATTGCTTCAGATCTTCAGGGGGTACATGCCGTGCCCTCGCCCTGAAACCCAAGTCTAGCTGTCCCTAGGACCCAATTTTAACCAGATTTCTGGTTCTCAAATCGCCCCTCCCCAGGGCTCTACTCTGGAATCCCTCATTTGGTGGGACAACTGAGTTTGAAAAACAAAACAAAACAAAACAACAACAACAAAAAACGGACTTCTTCCGTCCCACAGAGTGACCCCAAACTCTTTGGATTGGGCGAAACCCCCAGGGAGTAAGACCCGAACATTTCCCATGAAGTCACCCGGAAATTTCATGACCATGAATGGCATGATATCCAGAGATAAATACTTGAGCGAGAGCCTCACACTCGCCTTTTATTCATATCCCGAAGAGTTCTCCTCATGGTCTGTAGATCAGTCCTGCCATACTTATCACCCGAAACATAAGCCGAGTTTCTGTTTTCGGACAACTGTCCAAACAGCCCTGGCCTACACAGCCTACAGGCTTAGGCCCCTGGAGCCAAGCTGAGGACTGTACTTGCCCTCTCCAAGGGAATTCTGTGTGCCCATTCCAATGGACACAACGCTACTAATAGGATAAATTTCCAAAGTCCCTGAGTCCATCCCAATAGTGCTGGCTTTCCAGTACAAACAGGAGCTATCTGAGCCCATCTGAGAACCTACCTGCACTCAGACTTGTAGATTGATATCCCCAGAGGTAAAAAGGAACGAACAGGCCCCTAGGCCCTAATCAGATCCATTGCTTTGGTATCCAGGCATCTCTCCTCAGAGGCCTGGATTTCAGTACCAGCATATGGCTGTTTCGTGACTCACCCACCAGAACAAATCTCATCTACACATGGGAAACTTGCACGTGGGAGTGATGTCAAAGCCTCTGTTTAGGAGAACCCTTCATGTCCCCAGTGCCACCGCGTCATTCCAAGGTATCCATAGACAAAAAAACACATTAGGACCCATCCACAGGAGAGTCTATTTCAACATAGCGTATTCGGTTGCTCCGTGAGATCCAGCAGATCTAACTTGTCTTGTTGCTAGGAGACAATTGGAATGCGAGGTAGGCTACCCAGCCATCCATCCTTAGAACCCTGCTCGGAATCGTTAGCATGGAGCCAACCAACAGGTCTCAATTCTCCTTCAGAAGAATCTTTGAAGTTGGGAGCTCTCACAACTCCCATTGTGAGAAAACAACCATGTCCTCTTGATCCCCCCCACCTTCATGTAGTGGCACTCAGGGACATAAAGTCCAACCTGGGCAATCGTCTGATCCTCACCATGATTTCAGATGCATGAGATCTCGGTTCAGATCTGTAGATTGTGCCTGCCTTGTCCTCACCCAGAAACCTAAGCCTAGCTTGTGTCCTCAGACTTCCATCCTCAGACTAATGGCCCAGAAGCCCTCCAGTTTGGCAATCCAGAATTATAATGCAGCACTCTGCCTACCCTCCAAAGAAAAACATTGCCTTCTTGGGCTACCGAGAAACCCCAAATGAAGATCAACCTGCACGCCACTTGGCTGTACCCAAAATGTATAGGCTGACCTGGGCAATAATGCCCTTTCTGACAGAGGCTGAGCCTGGACCTCCTGGCCCCACCCATACAGCTGGCCGCTCACTGAACACATGGGACCAGCCATTGCCTTAGGTCGTTATATCTACCCAGCCTCGGTTTTCAGGATTTAGAACCTAGGCCTTATCTGCAATCACTGCCCATGTTTGAAAATGATGCAGAAATCAGAACTCTTCCCCGATGGCAAGAAACCTTGTGGTAGGCTTGTTGTATAATGTTCAATGTAGTGGATACCAGTGTGTCCAATGAGGCCCCGCCATTGCTCGCGGGCCACATAGGTGGCAAACACACATTGTGACCCTCAGCCTTAGCCCAGTCCTCAGGTAAGGTCTCTCAGTAGCTGGATGAAGAGACAGCATATAGGGCTTGCCATGCCCCTAGGCCCCAATTTTTAACAATATTTCGGGTTGTCCCTTCACTCTTCCCCAGGGCTCTGCTTTGGAATTCTTCTTGTGGTTGGACACCTGATGAAAAACCCTGAAAGGCGTACTCCATCCAACAGATTGACGAAAAACAATTGGGATCGGGCCAAATCCACAGAGAGCAATATTCGTCCATGGCCCATGAGGCCTCCTTGACATTCCACGGCCATCGCTGAAAGAAACTCCAGAGACAAAAGCCTGAGCAAGCGCCTCAGACTCGCACTATCTTCATATCCTGAAAATGTCTTCTCACGGTTTGTAGATCGGCCCTGCCATACGTACGTCCCCAAACATAAGCTGAGTTTGTGTTTTCAGACTTCTGTCCTAAAAATCCAGGGCCACACACCATCCAGGCTGGGGATCCTGGAGCCACACATTAGGACTGTGCCTACACAATCCATGGGAATTCTGCCCATTCCATTGTCCAAAATCGTATAAATTAGGAGAACCCTCCAAAGTCCCTGAGGCCATCCCAATAGTATAGTTCGCCCGGGACAAAAAAGGTCAGTCTGTCACCAGCTGAGCATCTACCTCCACTCATACCCTAGATGGATGTCCCCAGAGAAGAAGATTGAACCAGACAGGACCCTAGGCCAAAATCAGATCCATTGCTTTGGTTTACAGGCATGTCTCCTCAAAACCCTGGATTCCAATACAAGCATTGGGGTTTTCCTGAGGCACCCATCAGAACAAACCTCGTCTCCACAAGGAAACTTGTGCATGGGACCTATGTCAAAAGCTGAGGAGAATACTTCAGGGTCCCGGTGCCACCGCCCCATTCCAAGGCCCTCATGGACACAAACACACATTAGACCTATCCTCAGGAAAGTCCATTTCAACTCAGCCACCCCGGATGCTCCCGCAGAGCCATCAGATCTAAACTGTCTTGTCACTAGGAGACAATTGGAATGCGAGGAGGGCTTCCAAGGTATCCATCCACGAACGTTGGTCTAGAATCATCCATATGGGATGTCATGGAGCTGTCCAGCAGGTCTCAATTGTCCCGCAGAAGGAATCCTAGGAGGGGGCCTTCCACCACTCCAAACGTGGGAAAACCTCCACGGCCTCGAGATTCGGCTCCCTTCATGAAGGGGCCGTCATGAACAGAAAATCCAAGCTGAGCCAACGTCTGATACTCGCTCTGACTTCAGATGCATGAGATATTGCTTCAGATCTTCAGGAGGTATATGCCGTGCCCTCGCCCTGAATCCCAAGTCTAGCTGGTGTTCTCAGACTTCCATCCTCACATTCCTGGCCCCGAAGCCCACACGTTTGGCAATTCCGGACCATCATTACAACACTCTGCCTGCCCTCGAGAAACAAAATATTGCCCATTAGGCTGCCCGGGCACGTTAAATGAGAATAAACCTACATGGCACTCGAATGTGTCCAAATTATATAGTCTAACCTGGGCAGTAATGCACTGTCTGACACACCATGAGCCGGGAACTCCAAACAACACCCAGACAGCTGACCGCAGACTGAGCCCATAAGACCCACCGTGGCCTTAGGTCATCATGTCTTCCCTACCTCAGTTTTCAGGCTTCAGAACCTAGACCTTACGTCCAATCACTGCCCAGGGGTGAGTGTGATGCAGAAATCAGAACTCTTTCTTACCCATGGCAAGAAACCTTATGGTTGGCATGTTGTCCAACGTTCAGTGTAGGGGAAACCACGATACTCCCTGAGTCCCCGCCCATTCTTGAGTGCGACGAGGGCATAAACACGCATTGTGACCCTCAGCGTGAGTCCTGTCCTCTAGTACGTCCTCTCAGTTGCTAGACCATTAGATGCCATAATGGCTAGACATGTCCCTAGGCCCCAAATTTGAACCAGATTTCTGGTTGTCCAATCGCCCCTCCCAGGGCTCTACGCTGGAATCCCTCATTTGGTGGGACAACTGAATTTGAAAAACAAAACAAAACAACAACAACAACAAAAAAAAATCGGACTTCTTCCATCCCACAGAATGACCCCAAACTCTTTGGACGGAGCCAAACCCCCAGAGAGTAGGACTCGTCCATTTCCCATGAAGTCACCCGGATATTTCATGACCATGAATGGCACGATATCCAGAGATAAAAACTTGAGCAAGAGCCTCACACTCGCCCTTTTTTCATATCCCGAAGAGTTCTCCTCATGGTCTGTAGATCAGTCCTGCCATACCTATGACCCGAAACATAATCCGAGTTTGTGTTTTAAGACAACTGTCCAAACAGCCCAGGCCTACACACCCAACAGGCTCAGGCCCCTGGACCCAACGTGAGGACTGTACTTGCCCTCTCCAAGGGAATTCTGTGTGCCCATTCCAATGGCCACAACCCTACTTATAGGATAAACCTCCAAAGTCCCTGAGGCCATGCCAATAGTGATGGATTCCCAGGACAAACAGGAGCAATCTTAGCCCATCTGAGAACCTACCTGCACTCAGATCCGTAGACTGATATTCCCAGAGGTAAAAAGGAACGAACAGGCCCCTAGGCCCTAATCGGATCCATTGCTTTGGTTTCCAGGCATCTTCCTCAGAGGCCTGGAGTTCAGTACCAGCATATGGCTGTTTCTTGACTCACCAAGAACAAAACTCATCTACACATGGGAAACTTGCACGTGGGAGGTGTGTCAAAGCCTCTTTTTAGGAGAACCTTTCAGGGACCCAGTGCCACCGCTTCATTCCAAGATCTCCATAGACACAAAATCATATTAGGACACATGAACGGGAGAGTCCAATTCAACTAGCATATTCAGTTGCTCTGCAAGATCCAGCAGATCTAACTTGTCTTGTTGCTAGGAGACAATTGGAATGCGAGGTGGTCTACCCCGCCATCCATCCTTAGAACCCTGCTCAGAATCATTGGCCTGGAGCCAACCAACAGGTCTCAATTTTCCTGCAGAAGAATCATTGCAATTGGGAGCTTATCACAACTCCCATCGTGAGAAACCCCCTTGGCCTCGTGATACCCCCCCCCTTCATGAAGGGGACATCAGGGACCTAAGGTCCAACCGGAGAAATAGTCAGATCCTTAACCTGACTTCATATGCATGAGATCTCGATTCAGGTCTGTATATTGTGCCTGCCATGTCCTCACCCAGAAACCTAAGCCTACTTGTGTCCTCAGACTTCTGTACACAGACTACTGGCTCACAAGCCCTTCAGTTTGGCAATCCAGAACTACAATGCAGCACTCTACCTGACCTGCAGAAGAAATACATAGCCCTCTGGGGCCACCCAGAAACCCCAAATGAAGATCAACCTGCACGCCAATTGGCTGTACCAAAAATATATAGGCTGACCTGGGCAATAATGCCCTTTCTGACAGAGCCTGAGCCTGGACATCCTGGCCCCACCCAGACAGCTTGCCGCTCACTGAGCACGTAGGACCAGCCATTGCCTTAGGTCGTTATCTCTTCCTAACCTCGGTTTTCAGGATTCAGATCCTAGACCTTATCTCCAATCCCTGCCCAGGTTTCAAAATGATGCAGAAATCAGAACTCCTTCCCAATGGCAAGAACCTTGTGGTTGTCTTGTTGTCCAACGTTCAGTGTAGTGGAAACCTGTGTGTCCCTTGAGGACCCGCCATTGCTCGGGGGCCACATAGGTGGCAAACACACATTGAGACCCACAGCCTTAGCCCAGTCCTCAGGTAAGGCCTCTCAGTGCCTGGATGAAGAGACAGCATATTGGGCTTGCCATGCCCCTAGGCCCCAATTTTTAACCAGAGTTCGTGTTGTCCCTTCACTCTTCCCCAGGGCTCTGCTTTGGAATTCCTCTTTTGGTGGGACACCTGAGGTAACAACCCTGAAAGGAGTCCTCCATCCCACAGATTGACAAAAAACAATTGGGATCGGCTCAAATCCACAGAGAGGAAGATTCGTCCATGGCCCATGAGGCCTCCTCGACATTCCACGGCCATCGCTGAAACAAAATCCAGAGACAAAAGTCTGAACAAGGGCCTCAGACTCGCACTTTCTTCATATCCTGAACATGTCTTCTCATGGTTTGTAGATCGGGCCTGCCATACCTACGTCCCCAAACATAAGCTGAGTTTGTGTTTTCAGACTTCTGTCCTCAAAGTCCTGGGCCACACACCATCCAGGCTGGGTACCCTGGAGACACACATTAGGACTGTGCCTACCCAATCCCTGGGAATTCTGCCCATTCCATTGTCCAAAATCGTACAAATTAGGAGAACCCTCCAAAGTCACTGAGGCCATCCCAATAGTATAGGTCGCCCGGTACAAAAAAGGGCAGTCTGACACCAGCTGTGCACCTACCTCCACTCATACCCTAGGAGGATGTCCCCAGAGAAGAAGATTGAACCAGACAGGACCCTAGGCCAAAATCAGATCCATTGCTTTGGTTTAAAGGCATGTCTCCTCAAAACACTAGTTTTCAATACCAGCATTGGGGTTTCCCTTGGCACCCATCAGAACAAACCTCGTTTCCATTAGGAAACGTGTGCATGGGAGCTATGTCAAAAGCTGAGGAGAATACTTCAGGGTCCCGGTGCCACCGCCCCATTTAAAGGCCCTCATGGACACAAACACTCATTAGACCCATCCTAGGAAAGTCCATTTCAACTCAGCCAACCCGGTTGCTCCCGCAGAGCCATCAGATCTAAACTCTCGTGTCGCTAGGAGACAATTGGAATGCGAGGCGGGCTTCCCAGGCATCCATCCTCGAACGTTGGTCTGGACTCATCCATATGGGATGTCCTGGAGCAGTCCAACAGGTCTCAATTGTCCCGCCATAGGCATCCCACCACTCCCAACGTGGGAAAACCTCCACTCTCTCGAGAATCCGCTCCCTTCATGAAGGTGCCGTCATGAACAGAAAATCCAAGCTGAGCCAACGTCTGATCCTCGCTCTGACTTCAGAAGCATGAGATATTGCTTCAGATCTTCAGGGGGTACCTGCCGTGCCCTCGCCCTGAAACCCAAGTCTAGCTTGTGTTCTCAGACTTCCATCCTCACACTCCTGGCCCCGAAGCCCACAAGTTTGCCAATTCTGGACCATCATTGCAGCACTCTGCCTGCCCTCTAGAAAAAATATATTGCCTAATGAGCTGTCCGGGACATTAAATGAGAATATACCTACACGGTACTCGAAAGTACCCAAATTATATAGTCTAACCTGGGCAGTAATGCACTGTCTGACAGAACCTGAGCCGGGACCTCCTGAGCAAAACAAAGACAGCTGACCACACACTGAGGACATGAGACCCGCCATGGCCTTAGGTCATCATCTCTGCCCTACCTCAGTTTTCAGGCTTCAGAACCTAGACCTTATCTACAATCACTGCCCAGGGGTGACTGTGATGCAGAAATCAGAACTCTTGCTTACCCAGGCAAGAAACCTTGTGGTTGGCATGTTGTCCTACATTCAGTGTAGGAGAAACCAGTATTCACCCTGAGGTCATGCCCATTCTTGAGTGCAATGAGGGCATAAACACGCATTGTGACCCTCAGCGTGATTCCTGACCTCTATTAAATCCTCTCAGTTGCTAGACCATTAGATGTCATAATGTGCTTGACATGTCCCTAGGCCCCAATTTTTAACCAGATTTCTGGTTGTCCCGTCACAACTCCCCAGGTCTCTACTCTGGAATCCCTCATTTGGTGGGACACCTGAAGTTGAAAAACAAAACAAAACAAATCAACCACAACAGAACAACGGACTTCTTCCATCCCACAGAATGAACCCAAACTCTTTGGACGGGGCCAACCCCCCAGAGAATAAGACTCGTCCATTTCCCATGAAGTCATCCGGAAATTTCCCGACCATCACTGACACGATATCCGGAGACAAAAATTTGAGCAAGAGCCTCACACTCGCCCTTTTTTCATTTCCCGAAGTGTTCTCCTCATGGTCTGTAGATCAGTCCTGCCATACCTATGACCCGAAACATAAGCCGAGTTTGTGTTTTCACACAACTGTCCAAACAGCCCTGACCTACACACCCTACAGGCTCAGGCCCCTGGAGCCAAAACTGACGACTGTGCTTGCCCTCTCCAAGGGAATTGTGTGTGCCCATTCCAATGGCCACAACCCTACTAATAGGATAAACCTCCAAAGTCCCTGAGATCATCCCAATATTGGGGCTTCCCAGGACAAACAGGGGCAATCTGGGCTCATCTGAGCACCTACCGTCACTCAGACCCGTATACTGATGTCCCCAGAGGTAAAAAGTAACGAACAGGCCCCTAGGCACCTATCGGATCCATTGGATTAGCCCAGGCATCTCTCCTCAGAGGCCTGGATTTCAATAACAGCATATGGCTGTCTCTTGACTCACCCATCAGAACAAATCTCATCTACACATGGGAAACTTGCACGATGGTGCTGTGTGAAAGCCTCTCTTTAGGAGAACCCTTCAGGGCCCCAGTGCCACCGCTTCATTCCAAGGCCTCCATAGACTCAAAATCATATTAGGACACATCAACGGGAGAGTCCATTTCAACTCAGCCTCCTCGGTTGCTCCCCCAGATCCAGCAGATCTAACCTGTCTTGTTGCTTGGAGACAATTGGAATGCGAGGTGGGCTACCCAGACATCCATCCTTAGAACCCTGCTCGGAATCGTTGTCCTGGAGCCAAAAAACAGGTCACAATTGTCCTGCACAAGAATCTTTGCAGTTGGGAGCTTCTCACAACTCCCATCGTGGGAAAACCCCCATGGCCTCGTGATCCACCCCCCCTTCAAAAAGGGGCAATCAGGAACAGAATGTCCAACCTGAGCGATCATCTGATCCTCGCCCTGTCTTCAGAGCACGAGATCTCGATTAAGGTCTGTAGATTGTGCCTGCCATATCCTCACTCAGATAGCTAGGCCTAGCTTGGGTTCTCAGATTTCCGTCCACAGAATACTGGCCCAGAAGCTCTCAAGTTTGGCAATATAGAACTACAATGCAGCACTCTGCCTGCCCTCCAGAGGAAAAATATTGCCCTCTGGGGCTACCCAGAAACCCCCAATGAGGATCAACCTGCACAGCATTCGCCTATACCCCAAATATATAGGCTGACCTGGGCACTAGTGCCCTTTCTGACACAGCCTGAGCCTGCACCTCCTGGCCCCACCCAGACAGCAGGCCGCACACTGAGCACATCGGACCCACCATGGCTTAGGATGTCATCTCTTCTCAACCTCGGTTTTCAGGCTTCAGAACTTAGACCTTATCTCCAATCACTGCCCGGGTTTGAAAATGATGCAGACATCAGAACTCTTTCCCCATGGCAAGAAACCTTGTGGTTGGCCTGTTGTCCAAGGTTCAGTGTACGAGAAACCAGCATTCAGCCTGAGGCCCCGCCCATTCTTGAGTGCGACGAGGGTATAAACATGCATTGTGACCCTCAGCGTGAGTCCTGTCCTCTAGTACGTCCTCTCAGTGGCTGGACCATTAGATGTCATAATGGGCTTGACATGTCCCTAGGCCCCAATTTTTAACCAGATTTCTGGGTGTCTAGTCGCCCCTCCCCAGGTCTCTACTCTGGAATCCCTCATTTGGTGGGACACCTGAGTTTGAAAAACAAAACAAAACAAATCAACCACTTCAGAACAACGGACTTCTTCCATCCCACAGAATGACATCAAAATCTTTAGACGGGGCCAAAACCCCAGAGAGTAAGACTCGTCCATTTCCCATGAAGTCACCCGGAAATTTCACGACCATGAGTGACACGATATCCAGAGACAAACTCTCGAGGAAGAGCCTCACACTCGCCCTTTTTTCATATCCCGAAGAGTTCTCCTCATGGTCTCTAGATCAGTCCTGCCATACCTATGACCCGAAACATAAGCCGAGTTTGTGTTTTCAGACAACTGTCCAAACAGCCCTGGCCTACACACCCTACAGGCTCATGCCCCTGGAGCCAAACCTGACGACTGTGCTTGCCCTCTCCAAGGGAATTGTTTGTGCCCATTCCGAAGACCACAGCCCTACTAATAGGATAAACCTCCAAAGTCCCTGAGGCCATCCCAATATTTGTGGCTTCCCAGGACAAACAGGGGCAATCTGGGCCCATCTGAGACCTATCGGCGCTCAGACCTGTAGACTGATGTCCCCAGAGGTAAAAAGGAATGAACAGGCCCCTAGGCACCTATCGGATCCATTGGTTTGTCTTCCAGGCATCTCTCCTCAGAGGCCTGGATTTCAATAACAGCATATGCCTGTTTCTTGACTCACCCATCAGAACAAATCTCATCTACACATGGGAAACTTGCACGATGGAGCTGTGTGAAAGCCCCTCTTTAAGAGAACCCTTCAGGGCCCCAGTGCCACCGCTTCATTCCAAGGTCTCCATAGACACAAAATCATATTAGGACACCTCCACCGGCGCGTCCATTTCAACTCAGCCTCCTCGGTTGCTCCTCCAGATCCTGCAGATCTAAACTTTCTTGTTGCTTGGAGACAATTGGAATGCGAGGTGGGCTAGCCAGACATCCATCCTTAGAACCCTGCTCGGAATCGTTGTCCTGGAGCCAACCAACATGTCACAATTGTCATGCAGAAGAATCTTTGCAGTTGGGAGCTTCTCACAACTCCCATCGTGGGAAAACCCCCATGGCCTTGTCATCCACCCCCCCTTCAAGAAGGGGCCATCAGGAACAGAATGTCCAACCTGAGCGATCGTCTGATCCTCACCCTGTCTTTAGACGCATGAGATCTCGATTCAGGTCTGTAGATTGTGCCTGTATATCCTCACCCAGAATCCGAGACCTAGCATGCGTTCTCAGATTCTGTCCTCAGACTACTGCCCACAAGCCCTCCAGTTTGGCAATCCAGACTACAATGCAGCACTCTGCATGCCCTCCAGAAGAAAAACATTGCCCTCTGGGGCTACCCAGAAACCCCAAATGAGGATCAACCTGCACGCCATTCAGCTGTACCCCAAATATATAGGCTGACCTGGGCACTAATGCCCTTTCTGACACAGCCTGAGCCTAGACCTCCTGGCCCCACCCAGACAGCTGGCCGCACACTGCTCACATCGGACCCGCCATGGCCTTAGGACGTCATCTCTTCTCAACCTGGGTTTTCAGGCTTCAGAACTTAGACCTTATCTCCAATCAAGGCCCGGGTTTGAAAATGATGCAGAAATCAGAACTCTTTCCCCATGGCAAGAAACCTTGCGGGTGGCATGTTGTCCAAGGTTCAGTGTACAAGAAACCAGCATTCAGCCTGAGGCCCTGCCCATTCTTGGTGCGACGATGGTATAAACACGCATTGTGACCCTCAGCGTGAGTCCTGTCCTCTAGTACGTCATCTCAGTGGCTGGACCATTAGATGTCATAATGGGCTTGACATGTCCCTAGGCCCCAATTTTTAACCAGATTTCTGGTTGTCCAGTCGCCCCTCCCCAGGGCTCTACTATGGAATCCCTCATTTGGTGGGACACCTGAGGTTGAATAACAAAGCAAAACAAATCAACAACCACAGAACAACGGACTTCTTCCATCCCACAGAATGACACCAAACTCTTTGGACGGGACCAACCCACCAGAGAGTAAGACTCATCCATTTCCCATGAAGTCTCCCGGAAATTTCACGACCATGAGTGACACGATATCCAGAGGCAAAAACTTGAGCAAGAGCCTCACACTCGCCCTTTTTTCATATCCCGAAGAGTTCTCCTCATGGTCTGTAGATCAGTCCTGCCATACCTACGACCTGAGACATAAGCCGAGTTTGTGTTTTTAGACAACTGTCCAAACAGCCCTGGCCTACACACCCTACAGGCTCAGGCCCCTGGAGACAAACCTGACGACTGTGCTTGCCCTCTCCAAGGGAATTGTGTGTGCCCATTCCAAAGGCCACAGCCTTACTTATAGGATAAACCTCCAAAGTCCCTGAGGCCATCCCAATATTTGTGGCTTCCCAGGACAAACAGGGGCAATCTGGATCCATCTGAGCACCTATCGGCGCTCAGACCCGTAGACTGATGTCCCCAGAGGTAAAAAGGAACGAACAGGCCCCTAGGCACCTATCGGATCCATTGGTTTGTCTTCCAAGCATCTCTCCTCAGAGGCCTGGATTTCAATAACAGCATATGGCTGCTTCTTGACTCACCCATCAGAACAAATCTCATCTACACATGGGAAACTTGCAAGATGGAGCTGTGTGAAAGCCTCACTTAGGAGAACCCTTCAGGGCCCCAGTGCCACCGCTTCATTCCAAGGTCTCCATAGACACAAAATCATATTAGTACATATCCACGGGAGAGTCCATTTCAATTCAGCCTCCTCGGTTGCTCCCCCTGATCCAGCAGATCTAACCTGTCTTGTTGCTTGGAGACAATTGGAATGCGAGGTGGGCTACCCAGCCATCCATCCTTAGAACCCTGCTCGGATTCGTTGTCCTGGAGCCTACCAACAGGTCTCAATTGCCCTGCAGAAGAATCTTTGCAGTTGGCTCTTCTCACAACTCCCATCGTGGGAAAACCCCATGGCCTCGTGATCCACCACCTTTCAAGAAAGGGCCATCAGGGATAGAATGTCCTACCTGAGCGATCGTCTGATCCTCGCCCTGACTTCAGATGCACGAGACATCAATTCAGGTCTGTAGATTGTGCCTGCCATATCCTCACCCAGACACCTAGGCCTAGCTTGGGTTCTCATATTTCCGTCCTCAGACTGCTGGCCCACAAGCCCTCCAGTTTGGCAATCCAGAACTGCAATGCAGCACTCTGCCTGCCCTCCAGAAGAAAAACATTAGCCTCTGGGGCACCCAGAAACCCAAAATGTGGATCAACCTGCACGCCATTTTGCTGTACCCCAAATATAAGGGCTCTCCAGGGCACTAATGCCCTTTCTGACCCAGCCTGAGCCTGGACCTCCTGGCCCCACCCAGACAGCTGGTCGCACACTGAGCAATCGGACCCGTCATGGCCTTAGTTCGTCATCTCTTCTCAACCACAGTTTTCAGGCTTCAGAACCTAGACCTTATCTCCAAACACTTTCCGGGTTTGAAAATGATGCAGACATCAGAATTCTTTCCCCATGGCAAGAAAACTTGTGGATGGCATGTTGTCCAAGGTTCAGTGTTGTTGAAACCAGTGTGGCCCATGAGGCCCCGCCCATGCTTGCGGGCCACATTGGTCACAAACACACATTGTGACCCTCAGCCTGAGCCCAGTCCTCAGGTAAGGCCTCTCAGGAATGGATGGAGAGACAGCATATTGGGCTTGCCATGCCCCTAGGCCCCAGTTTTTAACGTTAGTTTTAACTTCACTCTTCTCCAGGGCTCTGCTTTGGAATTCCTCTTTGGTGGGACACCTGATGCAACAAACCTGAAAGTAGTCCTCCCATTCCACAGATTGACGAAAAACAATTGGGATCAGGCCAAATCCACAGAGAGCAAGATTCGTCCATGGCCCTTGAGTCCTCCCAAACATTCCACCGCCATCGCTGATACAAAATCCAGAGACAAAAGCCTGAGCACGCACCTCAGACTCGCTCATTCTTCATATCCTGAAGAGTTCTTCAGATAAGAACCTACACGGCACTCGAATGCACACGAAATATATAGTCTAACCTGGGCACTAATGCACTGTTTGACAACCTGAGCCCGGACCTCGTGACCAACACCCAGACAGCTGACCCCACACTGAGCACATCAGACCCGCCATGGCCTTAGGTCATCATCTCTTCCCTACCTCAGTTTTCAGGCTTCAGAACCTAGACCTTATCTCCAATCACTGTCCATGGGTGACTGTGATGCAGAAATCAGAACTCTTCCTTACCCATGGCAAGAAACGTTGTGTTTGGCATGTTGTCCAACATTCAGTGTAGGAGAAACCAGCATTAACCCTGAAGCCCCGCACATTCTTGAGTGCGACGAGGGCATATAAACGCATTGTGACCCTCAGCGTGAGTCCTGTCCTCTAGTATGTCCTCTCAGTGGCTAGACCATTAGATGTCATAATGGGCTTGACATGTCCCTAGGCCCCAATTTTTAACCAGATTTCTGGTTGTCCAGTCGCCCATCCCCACGGCTCTTCTCTGGAATACCTCAGTTGGAGGGGCACCTGAGGTTGAAAAACAAAACAAAACAAATCAACAACAACAGAACAACTGACTTCTTCCATCCCACAGAATGACCCCAAACTCTTTGGACGGGTCCAAAACCCAGAGAGTAAGACTCGTCCATTTCCCATGAATTCACCCGGAAATTTCACGACCATGAGTGACACGATATCTAGAGAGAAAAACTTGAGCAAGAGCCTCACACTCGCCCTTTTTTCATATCCCCAAGAGTTCTCCTCATGGTCTGTAGATCAGTCCTGCCATACCTATGACCCGAAACATAAGCCGAGTTTGTGTTTTCAGAAAACTGTCCAAACAATCCTGGCATACACACCCTACAGGCTCAGGCCCCTGGAGCCAAACATGAAGACTGGTCTTGCCCTCTCCCAGGGAATTGGATGTGCCCATTCCAATGGCCACAACCATGCTAAGAGGATAAACCTCCAAAGTCCCTGAGGCCATCCCAATATTTGTGGCTTCCCAGGACAAACAGGGGCAATCTGGGCCCTTCTGAGCACCTACCTGCACTCAGACCCGTAGACTGATGTCCCCAGAGGTAAAAAGGAACGAACTGGCCCATAGGCACCTATCGGATCCATTGCTTTGGTTTCCAGGCATCTCTCCTTAGAGATCCTTAGAACCTTTAGAATCCTGCTCTTGCGTCGTTCCTTATGGGACATCCTTGAGCCATCCAACAGGTCTCGACACTCCCACAGGAGTCCTTGTTCATGGACCACCTCACAACTCATATCATTAAAGCTTCCAAGGTCACATGATGCCCCCAATCTTCATGAAGGCAGATCATGGAAAGAAACTCCAACCTGAGCCAACGGCTGATCTTCTCCTTGACTTCAGATGCACGAGATCTTGATTAAGCTCTTCAGAGTGCACCCGCTGTGCCCTCACCCCAAAACCTAAGCATAGCTAGTGTTCTCAGACTTCCGTCCTCACTCTCCTGGACCACACGCCCTCCATTTTGGGATTTCCGATGACACAGTGCTGCACACTTCCTGCCCTCTAGAAGAAAAACGTTGCCCTATGGGTCTACCCAGAAACCTCAAATGAGGATAAACCTGCATGCCACTCAACTGTACACCAATGATATAGTCTAGCCTGTGCACTAATGCCCTGTCTGACACAACCTGAGGCCTGAATTCCCAACCGACACCCAGACAGCTTGCCGTACGCTGAGAACATCTGAACAGCCATGGCCTTAGGTTGCCATCTCTTTCCAACCTGGTTTTCAGGCTACAGAAACCTAGACCTTATCTCAACTCATTTCCCATGGGTGAACGTGATAGAGAAATCAGAACTCCTCCGTCCCTCTCGCCAGAATCTTGTGGTTGGCATCTTATCCAAAGTTCAGTGTAGGACCCCTGTAGGGCCTACAGGAGTAGTAGTAGGGCCCCTGAGGGTAGTGTAGGGTCCCTGAGGCCCTGCCCATGCTTAAGAGCTGCGGTGGGCACAAACACACTTTGGGACCCTCAGTTTGAACCCTGTCCTCAAGTAAAGCCTCTCAGTGGCTGGACAATGAGCCCACATATGGGGTCTGGTATGCCCCAAGTCACCCAATCTTAACCAGAGGTAGAGACATCTAGTCACCCCTACTCAGAGCTCTGCTCTGGAATCCCTCTTTGGTGGGACATTTGAGGTAAGTAAACACTGAAAGGATTCCTCCCACCCACAGAATAACCCCAATCAGTTGGGATCAGGCCATCCCCAGAGATAAAGACTCCTCTATGGCCCATGAGGCCAGCCCGACATTCCACGGCCACTATTGACACAAAATCCAGAGACATAAGCCTCACCCTTAGGTCATAGCCCAAAAAATTCTCCTCATAGTCTGTAGATCGGGCCTGCCATACCTACGTCCCCAGACCGTGTTTTCAGACTTCTATCCTGACATCCCTGTCCCACACACCCTCCAGGCTGAGGCCCCTGGAGCCACACCTCAGGACTGTGCCTGCCCTCTCCAAGGAAATTCTTCCCATTCCATTGGCCACAACCTTGCAAATTAGGAAAAAGTTCCAAAGTTACTGAGGCCATCCCAATAGTGTAGGCCGCCCAGGACAAACAGGTGTGATCTCAAACCAGCTGAGCAACTACCTCCACTCAGACAAAAGATGTCCCCAGAGAAGAATATTGAACCGGACAGGCCCTTAGGCCCTAATCAGATCCATTGCTTTGGTTTCCATGCATCTCTCCTCAGAGGCCTCATTTCCAATTCCTGCAAATGTTGGTTTCCTGAGGCACCAATAAGAACAAATCTCGTCTCCCCATGGAAAACTTGCTCATTGGAGCTTTGTTATAACCTCTGGTTAGGAGAATCCTTCAGGGCCCTGGTGCCACTGCCCCATACCAAGGTCTCAATGGACTCAAACCAACATTAAGACCATCCTCAGGAAAACCCATTTCAACTCATTTAAGACCATCCTCAGGAAAGTCCATTCCAACTCAGCCCCCTCTGATGCTACCCCAAGCCAGCAGATCAAACGTTTCTTGTTGATAGGAGACAATTGGAATTGAGGCTATCTGCCCAGGCATCCATACTTAGAACCCTGTTCTGGAAAAATAACTTATGAGACGTCCTGGAGCCATCCTATAAATCTTAATTGTCCCACAGAAGGAATCCTTGCGGTTTGGAGCATCTCACAACTCTAATAGTGGGAAAACTCCCATGGCCTCATAATGCCCCCCCCCCTTCATAAAGGGGCCTACATGGACAGAAACTCCAACCTGAGCCAAAGTCTGATCCTCGACCTGACTTCAGACTCATGAGATCTCAATTCAGCTCTGCAGAGTGTGCCTGCCATGTCCATTCCCCGAAACCTAAGCCTAGCTTGTGTTCTCAGACTTCCGTCCTCACTCTCCTGGCCCACAAGCCCTCCAGTTTGGGAATTCCGAAGCCACAATGCAGCACTCTGCCTGCCCTCCAGAAGAAAAACTTTGCCCTATGCTGCTAATAAGAAACCCCAAATGATTATCTAATGCATGCCACTCGACTGGAAAGCAATTATACAGCCTACCCTGAATGCGAATTCCCTGTCTGGCACAGCCTGGGACAAGACATCCCAAACGACACCTAGACAGCTGGCTCCAACCTGGACACAAGGGACCCGCTATGGCTGTAGTTCGTCATCTCTTCCCAACCTCGGTTTTCAGGCTTCAGAACCTAGACCTTATCTCCAATCACTGCCCAGGGGTGAACGTGATGCAGAAATTAGAATTCCTCCTTCCCCATGGCCAGAAACCTTGTGGTTGGCATGTTGTCCAACGTTCAATGTGGGGAAAACCTGCATTGTCGGAAAGGCCACGCCAGTGCTTGATGGCCGCCTAGGGCACAGATATGCATTGTGACCTGTAGCGTGAGTCCCGTATTAAAGTAACGCCTCTCAGTGGCTGGACCAAGATCCTGCATATGGGGCTTGTCATATCAATAGGCCCCCAGGCTTAACCAGAGAGCGAGTATTCCAGTTTTCAGTACCCACTGCTATGCTCCAGAATCCCTCTACTGAGGGGACACATGAAGCAGAAAACAGGACTCTTCCCTTCCCACAGAATGACACCAAACTCTTGGGGGCTGGACAAACTACCAGAGAGGGAGACTTCTACGACCCATGAGGCAACTCCTACATTAAACGGCCATTGTGGACAAAATATCCAGAGACAAAGACTGAGCGACTGCCTCCCTCTCACCCTTCTTTCATATCCAGAGGAGCTCCCCTCACGGACTGTAGATCAGGCCTGCCATAACCTCGGCCCCAAACCTGAGCTGAGTTTGGGTTTTTGGATGTCTGTCTGCACAGCCGTGGCCCACACCGCCTCCAGGCTGGGGTCTCTGGAGCCACACCACAGAACTTTGCCTGCTCTCTCCTATGAAACTGCCCGTTCCATTGGCCACAACTCTACAAAATAGTAGAAACCTCAAGGTCCCCAAGGACATCCCACTACCGCAAGCCGCACTGGACAAACAGGGGCATTATGACACCAGATGAGCAACTACTACCTCCATGCAGACACACAGACTGATATCTGCAGAGACAGAAGATTGAACCAGACAGGCCCCTAGCCCCTATTAAGATCTCTTGCTTTGGTGTCCAGGTATCACTCCTCAGAGGCCTGGGTTCGAAGACCAGCATATGGGGCTATCCTGAGGCACCAGACAGAACACCTCTCATCTCCGCATGGAAAGCTTCCTTGTTGGAGTTGTGTCAAACCCTTCGGGTTGGAGAATCCTGCAGAGTCCCTTAGCTACTGCCACATTCCAAGGTCTCCATGGCCACCAACCCACATTATGACTCATCCTCAGGAAAGTCCATTTAAACTCAGCCTTCTGGGTAGCTCACCCAAGAGCCCGCAGATTGAGCGTGCCTTGTCTCGACCAGGCAATGGGAAGGGGAGTTGGCGTTTCTCGGCATCCATGCTTAGGCCCCTGCTCTCGAGTCTTTCTGTATGGGGCATCCTGGAACCATCCAATAGTACTCGACTGTCCTGAAGAAGGAAACTTTGAAGTTTAGAGCAGCTCACAACTCCCAGCGTAGGGAAACATCCCAGGCCTCATGACGCCCCCACCCCCTTCAGGAAGGGGCCGTCATGGACACAAACTCCAGCTTGAGGCAACATCTGATACTCGCCCTGACCTCAGATGCAGGAGATCTCGATTCAGCCTCTGCACAGTGGGCCAAAACCTCATGCTACCTTGTGTTTTCAGATTTCCTTCCTCACACTCCTGGCAAACGTGTCCTCAAGACTTGGATTTCTGAAACCAAAATGCAGCCCTATGCTGGCCCTCCAGAAGAAAAACGTTGCTCTATGGGGATCTCCATAAACCCCAAATGAGGATCAACCTGCTCGGTTCTCGACCTCACCCCAATTGGATTGTTCGGGTTGTCCATTCATCCCTCCCCAGAGCTCTGCTTTGGAATCCCTCTTTTAGTGGGAAACCTGAGGTAACAAAACTAAAAGGACTCCTCCCATCCTTCAGATTGACCCCAAACAATTGGGATTCACCAAATTCACAGAGAGGAATTCTCGTCCATGGCCCCTGAGGCCTCCCCGAGATTCCACAGCCATTGTTGACAACAAATCCAGAGACAAAAGTCTGAGCAAGCGCCTCACACTCGCTCTTTTGTTGTATCCCGATGAGTTCTCCTCACGGTCTGTAGATCGGGCCTGCCATACCTACTTCCCAAACCTAAGCCGAGTTTGTGTTTTCAGACTTCTGTCCCCACATTCCTGGCCCACAGACCCTTCAGGCTGGGGCCCCTGGAGCCACACATCAGGACTGTGCCTGTCCATACCACGGGAATTCTGCCCATTCCATTGTCCACAATCGTACAAATTAGGAAAAACCTCCAGAGTCCCCAAGGACATCCCAATAATGTAGGCCGCCCAGGACAAACAAGGGTCATCTGAAACCAGCTGAGCATCTACCTCTACTCAGCGTAGATGGATGTCCCCAGAGAAGAAGATTGAATCAGACAGGCCCCGAGGCCTGAATCAGATTCATTGCTTTCGGTTACAGGTATCTCTCCTCAGAGGCCTGGTTTCCAATATTAGCATATGGGGATATCATGAGGCACAAAGCAGAACAAATCTCTTCTCCACATGGGAAAATTATCCTTTGAAGATGTCTCAAAACCTCCAGTTAGGAGAATCCTTCAGGGCCTGTGTGCCACTGCCCCAACACAAGGTCTCCATAGACACAAAAACACATTAGGACCCATCCACAGGAGAGTCCATTTCAACTGAGCGAATTCGGGTGCTTCGCGAGATCCAGCAGATCTAACTTGTCTTGTTGCTAGGAGACAATTGGAATGCGAGGTGGCCTACCCCGCCATCCATCCTTAAAACCCTGCTCGGAATAGTTGGCCTGAAGCCAACCAACAGGTCTCAATGGTCCTACAGAAGAATCTTTGCAGATGGGAGCTTCTCAGAACTCCCATCGTGAGAGAAGCCCCATGGCCACATGATCCACCCCCCTTCATAAAGGGGTCATCAGGGACATAAGGTCCAACCTGAGCGATCCTCTGATCCTCACCCTGACTTCAGATGCACGAGATCTCGGTTCAGGTCTGTAGATTGTGCCTGCCATGTCCTCACCCAGAAACCTAAGCCTAGCTGGTGTCCTCAGACTTCTGTCCACAGACTACTGGCTCACAATCCCTCCAGTTTGGCAGTCCAGAACTACAATGCAGCACTCTACCTGCCCTGCAGAAGTAATACATTGCCCTCTGGGGCTTCCTAGAAACCCCAAGTGAAGATCAACCTGCACGACACTTGGCTATACCCAAAATATATAGGATGACCTGGGCAATAATGCCCTTTCTGACACAGCCTGAGCCTGGACCTCCTGGGCCCACCCAGACAGCTGGCTACAAACTGAGAACTTCAGACCCCCCATGGCCTTAGGTCGTTATCCCTTCCCAACCTCAGTTTTAGGCTTCAGAACCTAGACCTTATCTCCAATCACTGCCCAGGTTTGAAAATGATGCAGAAATCATAACTCCTTCCCGATGGCAGGAAAACTTGTGGTTGGCTTGTTGTCCAACGTTCAGTGTAGTGGAAACCTGTTTGTCCCTTGAGGACCCGCCATTGCTCGCGGTCGAGATAGGTAGCAAAAACACATTGTGACCCTCAGCCTGAGCCCAGTCCTCAGGTAAGGCCTCTCAGTGGCTGGATGAAGAGACAGCATATTGGGCTTGCCATGCCCCTTGGCCCCAATTTTTAACCATAGTTCGTGTTGTCCCTTCACTCTTCCCCAGGGCTCTGCTTTGGAATTCCTCTTTTGGTGGGACACCTGATGTAACAACCCTGAAAGGAGTCATCTATCCAACAGATTGACGAAAAACAATTGGGATCGTGCCAAATCCACAGAGAGCAAGATTCGTCCATGGCCCATGAGGCCTCCTCGACATTCCACGGCCATCGCTGATACAAAATCCAGAGACAAAAGCCTAAGCAAGCGCATCAGACTCGCACTATCTTCATATCCTGAAGATGTCTTCTCATGGTTTGTAGATCGGGCCTGCCATACCTACGTCCCCAAACATAAGCTGAGTTTGTGTTTTCAGAGTTCTGTCCTCAAAGTTCCAAAATCGTACAAATTAGGAGAACCCTCCAAAGTCCCTGAGGCCATCCTAATAGTATAGGCCGCCCAGGACAAAAAAGGGCAGTCTGACAACAGCTGAGCATCTAACTCCACTCATACCCTAGAAGGATTTCCCCAGAGAAGAAGATTGAAAAAGACAGGACCCTAGGCCAAAATCGGATTCATTGCTTAGGTTTACAGGCATGTCTCCTCAAAACCCTGGATTCCAATACCAACATTGGGGTTTTCCTGAGGCACCCATCAGAACAAACCTCGTCTCCACAAGGAAACTTGTGAATGGGAGCTATGTCAAAAGCTTAGGGGAATACTTCAGGGTCCCGGTGCCACCGCCCCATTCCAAGGCCCTCATGGACACAAACACTCATTAGACCCATCCTCAGGAAAGTCCATTTCAACTCAGCCACCCCGGTTGCTCCCGCAGAGCCATCAGATCTAAACTGTCTTGTCGCTAGGAGACAATTGGAATGCGAGGCGTGCTTCCCATGCATCCATCCTCGAACGTTGGTCTGGACTCATCCATATGGGATGTCCTGGATCAGTCCAACAGGTCTCAATTGTCCCGCAGAAGGAATCCTTGGAGGGGGCATCCCACCACTCCCAACGTGGGAAAACCTCCACGGCCTCGAGATTAGGCTCCCTTTATGAAGGGGCCGTCATGAACAGAAAATCCAAGCTGAGCCAACGTCTGATCCTCGCACTGACTTCAGATGCATGAGATATTGCTTCAGATCTTCAGGGGGTACATGCCGTGCCCTCGCCCTGAAACCCAAGTCTAGCTATCCCTAGGAACCAATTTTAACCAGATTTCTGGATGTCCAATCGCCCCTCCCAAGGGCTCTACTCTGGAATCCCTTATTTGGTGGGACCTCTGAGTTTGAAAAACAAAACAAAACAAAACAACAACAACAAAAAACGGACTTCTTCCGTCCGACAAAATGACCCCAAACTCTTTGGATTCGGCCAAACCCCTGGTAGTAAACTTGTCCATTTCCCATGAAGTCACCCGGAAATTTCTTGACCATGAATGGCATGATATCCAGATAAATACTTGAGCAAGAGCCTCACACTCGCTCTTTTTTCATATCCCGAAGAGTTCTCCTCATGGTCTGTAGATCAGTCCTGCCATACCTATGACCCGAAACATAAGCCGAGTTTGTGTTTTCAGACAACTGTCCAAACAGCCCTGGCCTACACACCCTACAGGCTTAGGCCCCTGGAGCCAAGCTAACGACTGTACATGCCCTCTCCAAGGGAATTCTGTGTGCCCATTCCAATGGACACAACGCTACTAATAGGATAAACCTCCAAAGTCCCTGAGGCCATCCCAATAGTGGTGGCTTCCCAGGACAAACAGGAGCAATCTGAGCCCATCTGAGAACCTACCTGCACTCAGACTTGTAGACTGATATCCCCAGAGGTAAAAAGGAACGAACAGGCCCCTAGGCCCTAATCGGATCCATTGCTTTGGTTTCCAGGCATCTCTCTTCAGAGGCCTGGATTTCAGTACCAGCATATGGCTGTTTCTTGACTCACCCACCAGAACAAATCTCATCTACACATGGGAACCTTGCACGTGGGAGTGGAGTCAAAGCCTCTGTTTAGGAGAACCCTTCATGGCCCCAGTGTTAGAAGATCTGAATCAGCAGAGGTGCCACCAGCCACTAGATTTCAAGTTGGTAAAGCAGCTTAAGGAGGCAGTCAGCGCCTATGGACCCGAGGCAGCTTTCACTGTCTCCCTTGTGGAGTTGCTGGGAACACTTTACCTCGCTCCTGAGGACTGGGCTAACTTGACCAGAGCGGTATTAAGTGGAGGACAATATCTAGAATGGAAAATCCAAAATCAGGACAATTGTCAGGACACAGCTCGGAGAAATGCGGCCGCAGGTAACCCACAATGGAGTTTGGAAATGCTGATGGGCACGGGGCCATACCTTGGGGCCCATGTGCAGAGTACATACCCCCCTGCGGTGTATCAACAGGTAGCTACGGCAGCCCTCAAGGCTTGGAAGACTTTGAGAAGGGCAGGAGACTTGCAAGGCCAATTATCCAAAGTATTGCAAGGGCCTAACGAGCCCTATGCTGATTTTGTGGACAGGTTGATACAGACCGCAGGTAGAATGTTCGGGGATGTTGATACAGCAATGCCACTTATCAAGCAGTTAGCCTATGAGAATGCCAATAAATGGTGTAGAGAGGCTATCAGACCCTGGAGATCAAAGGACTTATCAGCCTACATCAAAGTCTGTAGAGATATAACGGGGCCTATAATTCAGGGACAGGTTATGGCAGCGGCATTCGCACAAGCCATGTACGGCCAGGAAGGAGTCTGCCCCAAAGGATGCTTTCAATGTGGCCAGGAAGGACACGTTAAGAGGAATTGCCCGCAGCGTGGAACCCAGGCAGGAAGAGCGCACCCAAAAGTACCGCCAGAAGGCTTAAGGCCTCGGCGTTGCCCGCGATGTAGGAGGGAAATCACTGGGCACATGAATGTCGCTCCATGGAGGACACTGAGGGGAACCCGTTGCCTCCTAACAACTGGGGGAATTCAAAAAACGGGAGGCAGGGCCCCACCCCCCGGGGCCCGAATCAAATGTACGGGGTGGCAATGTCCCTACCTACCAAGCCGCGATGGGTTTTCCCATCCTCCGATCAGGGGAGTCAATCCACGCAGGGCCCAGGAGAGCCACAACAGGTTCCGCCGGACTTGACGTCTGTGCCACCACCCGAATGGTCCTAACGCCTTAAATGGGAGTGCAGGCCGTGCCATCTGACCTGCATGGAGGGCCTCCAAAAGGAACGGTGGGGCTCCTCCTTGGTAGGAGCTCCTCCACTATGCGGGGACTTCAGGTCCACCTGGGAGTCATTGATCCCGATTTCGAAGGGGAGGTTAAAATTCTGATTTCATCTCTGAGGGGTATTAACATTATAAATCCAGGGGATAGGGTCGCACAGCTCTTAATTTTGCCCCGCCATCACGAAAAATATCCATCCACAGGCCAGGCGAGGAAAGGTGGCCTAGGATCCACAGGATCTTCCCTCGCGTGCCTTACCATGGGCATGAAAGAGAGGCCCATGCTTAAATTAAGGATCAGAGGAAGACCATTCTGGGGGCTCCTAGATACAGGAGCAGACAAATGTATTATCAATCATCTAGATTGGCCAAAGGCCTGGGCCCTGATTAAGGCTAATCAAACCCTCCGAGGATTAGGGGTAGCTACCAGCCCAGATATTAGTGCCGCATCCTTAGATTGGGAAGATGAGGAGGGTCATAAAGGCATTTTCCAACCGTATGTTTGTGCCACCCCCGATTCTCTGTGGGGACGCGATGTGCTGGAGCAGATGGATATTAGACTTACTACTGAAAAACTGTATAGTGGGGCCTCCCAAACCATAATGAGGAACATGGGATATAAGCCTGGCCAGGGCCTTGGAGCCAAGGGCCAGGAAGATCCCGATCCCCCTTCCATGGGTGGTCATGGTTTTTCCTAGCGGCCACTGAGGCAATTCGAATAACTTGGAAACAACAGGAGCTGCGCTGGGTGCCTCAGTGGCCTTTAACAAAAGACAAGGTACGAGCGGCAAGAGAATTAGTCCAAGAGCAACTCAAAGCAGGACACATTCAAGAATCCACGTCCCCGTGGAATACTCCCATATTTGTGATAAAAAAGAAATCAGGCAAATGGCGATTGTTACATGACCTGCGACAAATTAATGGTCAAATGCAGGTCATGGGACCCCTTCAGTTGGGGCTCCCAGTCATGACAGCGTTACCCAAAAATTGGCCCTCTATCATAATAGATATCAAAGACTGTTTCTTCTCCATTCCTTTACACCCTGTGGATATGGAGCGCTTTGCCTTTCCTCTGCCATCCATTAATCATGCTGAGCCAGATCTAAGATATGAATGGAGAGTACTCCCTCAAGGGATGGCTAATAGCCCCACCTTATGTCAGTTGTATGTGAGTCGAGCATTGGAACCTTTTCGAAAAGCATTTCCAAACCTACTTTGTTATCACTATATGGATGACATCCTGATCTGTGGGCCAGATGAGAGGTCTCTGCCCTCGGCTCTAACCTTCCTACAGAAGCAATTGGCAGAGTGGGGACTAACTATATCCCCTGAAAAGATCCACGCAGGTAACCTACAGAAATACCTTGGTATGCAGCTCTCTAACGCAACAGTAAAACCTCAATTGGTCCAGATCCGTAGGGATCACCTGCACACATTGAATGACTTCCAGAAACTTCTAGGAGACATTAATTGGATCCGACCATATATAAAAATCACTACAGCAGAATTGAAACCCTTATTTGATATCCTGCCTGGAGATTCTAAATTAGACTCCCCAAGAACTCTTACCCCAGCTGCCATTAGATCATTACAGTTGGTTGAAAGCAGACTAGCCTTAACTGCAGCAGATAGATGTGACCTGGAAAAGCGTATAAATGCCGTAGTTATTCCATCCCCTGGATCACCCACAGGAGCACTATGGCAGGGAGGACCCCTGTTATGGATTTACCTGCCCCATAATCTTAGCCGTGTCATCACCCCGTATGCTACAGCTGTAGCTATGATAGCAAGCAAAATATTCAAAGCTAGCATACAGGTCCTCGGGAGACTGCCCGATGCGTGTATAGTTCCTTATGACAAAACCCAAGTGAACATTCTAACACATGAAAATGATGATTGGGCCATTTTGACGATCGCTTATCCTGTCACATTTGATAATCATTATCCCTCACACCCCCTAATTGGATTTTATAAAAATACACCCCTCATATGGCCTAAATCCTGCCGATTAGTGCCATTGGTTGATGCCCTCATGGTGTTTACAGATGGTAGCAAATCTGGAACTGGTGGCTACGTGGTGGAAGGAGAGGTAATTCCGGTTGTTGTGCCATCAACCTCAGCTCAAAGAACTGAATTGTTGGTAATTATGTGTGTTTTACAAAGGTTTCAAAATCAGCCTATCAATATTATTTCAGACAGTAAATATGCAGTTGTAGCTACCAGATCTGTTGAGACTGCCATTATCTCAGCCAGTCAATCAGAAATTTCCTCCCTGCTGATTGAATTGCAAGACCTCATTCTCTCTCGTGGTGCCCCTTTTTATATCGGACATCTCAGAGCACACTCAGACCTCCCAGGGCCTATGGCTAAGAGAAACCGAATAGCTGACACGGCCGCACGCTTTCATGTCTGTAGCGCCTTGGAAGACGCGAGAACCTATCATAAAAGGTGGCATGTCAATGCCCAAACTTTAAAGATGCATTTTAACATCTCAAGAGCTGATGCACGAGACATCGTGAAGTCTTGTGGTAATTGTGTAACACATTTGCCTATGCCCTCCCTAGGGGTAAATCCCAAAGGGCTCTTACCTAACCACCTATGGCAAATGGATGTAACACATGTTCCTTCCTTCGGACAACAAAGATACGTCCATTTAAGTGTAGACACTTGCTCGGGGATTGTTTAGCGCGACCCCCTTGCGAGGGGAAAATGTCAAAAATGTGATGTCCCATTGCCGGTGCAGCTTTGCCTGCTGGGGAGTGCCAAAGCACTTGAAAACAGACAATGCCCCTGCTTACACTTCTGCAGGCTTTCGCAGCTTCATGGCCTGCTACAATATCCAGCATGTTACAGGCATACCATATAATCCTCGAGGCCAGGGCATTGTGGAACGCGCGCACCTGACCTTTAAAACTACCTTGCAAAAAATACTAAAAGGGGGAATTGGAGAGGAGTATCGTACACCCAATGACCTCACCAATCTGGTCACCTTTATTTTAAATTTTCTCACGGTTGACAAGGACGGCACTTCGGCCGCGGAACGTCATTGGGGCCAACAGAAAATGCAGCAGTCAATGGTGAAATGGAAAGATGTCCTTACTGGCTTATGGAAGGGACCTGACCCGGTGCTTCGGTGGCACCGAGGTTCCCTTTGTGTTTTCCCACAGGATGCGCCTGCTCCACTCTGGGGTGCCGGAACGCCTCACCAGGCTGGTGGCCGTGGAACCTGTGGAGGATGCTGGTGATGATGATGATGATAGCGACGACGACTGTCCTGCAGCCTGTTCCCATGAAGGCGGAGCCAGTCCAACTGTGGCCGAGACAAGAGACTGCCCAGCTTCAGGCCCTTCTTCAAATGGCTCAGCATAGAGTGCATTCTTCTCACCCGAACTCATGTTTGCTACTGACGCTTATTTTTATGCAACAAGTGTTGGCAGCCCAGGGCTCATTATATTGGGCATATGTCCCCGATCCACCCCTGTTACAGCCCGTGGGTTGGGATGTGAGTTCTATTCCTGTATATGTTAATGATACTGTCTTGCTAGGCCCTCCCTCTTCTGTTCATCTCCGGCCACAGCAGGCTGCCATATCTTACAAGGGCTATTCTGATGTATATCCCATATGCTTTGCGATGAAGCGCACAATACCACGCTGTTTTTAAGTGTTTTCCCCGCTATCTGGTTATAGTGCTGTGAGTATAGCTGGCCTTGACACTACCTATAGCACCATAGTGACTTCTGGTATAGCCCCACGGGATATTCCACTTTGTGCAGCTAACTTAAGTATAGCTAAGGGGATTGGAGTACCCTGGAGGCTCTGCCTAGGACAAAAAGCTACTAAGTACTCACTAGAGGATAGATATGAGCTTTGGGATTGGGGGTCTATAATATCTTCCGGATGTCCTGAATGCCGTCCGAAAATACCCCCAATTCTCACTCCTCAACGTGGCTATCCGGTGCAAACTGAGATTTGGAAACTTATTGCCGCCTTTGGAGGCGCCACACTCCTTGTCCCGCAAACCAGTAACGCTAAGACCATATTTGGATATGAGAATATTGGACAAATACTCAGATACCCCCAAGCCTGCGTGCCCCATCCATTCATGCTAGTTGTAGGAAACCTTACAGTAAAAAAGGAAAATGCCACTTATCATTTCTCTTGTTATGACTGTACCCTAACCAATTGTATTCGAGGAGTGCTGCCAGGCGATGGATTATTAGTGGTAAAACAGCCCCCATTTGTTATGATCCCAGTTAATATCTCCAAACCATGGTATTCTAACCCAGGCTTAGAATTGTGGGAGCGTGTACAGGCTGCCCTAAGCCGACCCCGACGAGAGCTAGGATTGTTGTTACTCGGGATAGTCTCCTTAATCACCCTAATTGCAACAGCTACCACAGCGTCTGTGTCCCTTGCTCAGGCTGTGCATACTGCTGATACTGTGGATCAGCTCGCAAATAACACTTCTGCCGTGCTGGGAATTCAGAAAGATATAGATAAAAGTGTTGAAACCCGGTTAAATGCACTATATGATACTGTTAGATTTCTAGGGGAGGAAATTCAGAGCTTAAAATTGCGCACCAGGATCCGGTGTCATAGCGATTATCACTGGATTTGCGTAACCTCTAAAAAATATAATGCCTCTGAGACTTCGTGGGACCGAGTACAACGCCATCTCGTGGGGGTATGGTCTAACTCTAATCTATCCCTTGATCTGTTGCAATTACATCAAGAAATATTAGATATTGAAGAAGCTCCTCATGCCAAGTTAACTGTTGCTCAGCTTGCTGAAAACTTTGTAAGCTCCTTGATTTCTCACTTTCCTTCCCTGACGCATGCATGGTATGTTGTAGGAACAATTATAGGAGTGCTAGTGGTAATTGTTCTTTTCATGTGCCTCTTGCCTTGTGCGGTTAAAATTATACTAGCAGAAGTTTGTAAGTTAAGAGCCATCATACGTAACCATCAACTAATCAACCGCGGTGGGCTCAGAATGTCACCTTGAATAACACCCAGGTATCTCTTGGCTCCGTCAGCGATTTGGTTAGTATGTTATAACAATCAGTCTCATTCCTCAAAAACTGGGCAGGCATAGGAGCCCTGATTATGATGATGATTCTGGCTCAAGTGCTCCTTCTACAATGCATCGCGCGACAACAACGGCTACAGCAACGGGCTTTGGAATCCCTCATTTGGTGGGACACCTGAGGTTGAAAAACAAAACAAAACAAATCAACAACAACAAAAAAAACGGACTTCTACCATCCCACAGAGTGACCCCAAACTCCTTGGACGGGGCCAAACCCCCAGAGAGTAAGACTCGTCCATTTCCCATGAAGTCACCCGGAAATTTCACGACCATGAGTGACACTATATCCAGAGACAAAAACTTGAGAAAGAGCCTCACACTCGCCCTTTTTTCATATACCCAAGAGTTCTCCTCATGTTCTGTAGATCAGTCCTGCCATACCTATGACCTGAAACATAAGCCGAGTTTGTGTTTTCAGACAACTGTCCAAACAGCCCTTGCCTACACACCCTACATGCTCTGGCCCCTGGAGCCAAACCAGAGGACTGTGCTTGCCCTCTCCAAGGGAATTGTATGTGCCCACTCCAATGCGTACAACCCTACTAATAGGATAAACCTCCAAAGTCCCAGAGGCCATCCCAAAATTTGTGGCTTCCCAGGACAAACAGGGGCAATATGGGCCCGTATGAGCACCTGCCAGCACTCTGACCCATAGACTGATGTGCCCAGAGGTAAAAAGAAACGAACAGGCCCCTAGGCACCTATCGGATCCATTGCTTTGGTTTCCAGGCATCTCTCCTCAGAGGCCTGGTTTTCAATAACAGCATATGGCTGTTTCTTGAATCACCCATCAGAACAAATCTCATCTACACATGGGGAACTTGCACAATGGAGCTGTGTGAAAGCCTCTCTTTAGGAGAACCCTTAAGGGCCCCAGTGCCACCGCTTCATTCCAAGGTCTCCATAGACACAAAATCATATTAGGACACATCCACGGGAGAGTCCATTTAAACACAGCCTCCTCGGTTGCTCCCCCAGATCCAGCAGACCTAAACTGTCTTGTTGCTTCGAGAAAATTGGAATGCGAGGTGGGCTACCCAGCCATCGATCCTTAGAACCCTGCTCAGAATCGTTGTCCTGGAGCCAACCAACAGGACACAATTGTCCTACAAAAGAATCTTTGCAGTTGGGAGCTTCTCACAACTCCCATCGTGGGAAAACCCCCATGGCCTCGTTATCCACCCCCCTTCAAGAAGGGGCCATCAGGCACAGAATGTCCAACCTGAGCGATCGTCTGATCCTCGCCCTGACTTCAGAAGCACGAGATCTCGATTCAGGTCTGTAGATTTTGCCTGCCATATCCTCACCCAGAAACCTAGGCCTAGCTTGGGTTCTCAGACTTCCGTCCTCAGACTACTGTCCCACAAGCCCTCCAGTTTGGCAATCCAGAACTACAATGCAGCACTCTGCCTGCCCTCCAAAATAAAATCATTGCCCTCTGCGGCTAACCAGTCACCCAAAATGAGGCTCAACTGGGAACGCATTTTGGCTGTACCCCAATTAGGCTGACCTGGGCACTAATGCCCTTTCTTACACAGCCTGAGCCTGGACCTCCGTGCCCCACCCAGACATCTGGCCGCACACTGAGCACATCGGACCCGCCATGGCCTTAGGTCGTCATCTCTTCTCAACCTCGGTTTTCGGGCTTCAGAACCTAGACCTTATCTCAAATCACGGCCCGGGTTTGAAAATGATGCAGAAATCAGAACTCTTTCGCCATGGCAAGAAACCTTGTGGTTGGCATGTTGTCGAAGGTTCATTGTAGTTGAAACCAGTGTGGCCCATGAGGCCCCGCCCATGCTTGCGGGCCACATTGATCACAAACACACATTGTGACCCTCAGCCTGAGCCCAGTCCTCAGGTAAGGCCTCTCAGTGGCTGAATGGAGAGACAGCATATTGGGCTTGCCATGCCCCTAGGCTCCCATTTTTAAACATAGTTCGGGTTTTCCCGTCACTCTTCCCCAGGGCTCTGCTTTGGAATTCCTCTTTTGGTGGGACACCTGAGGTAACAAACCTGAAAGGAGTCCTCCCATCCCTCATATTGACGAAAAACAATTGGGATCGGGCCAAGTCCACAGAGAGCAAGATTCGTCCATGGCCCATGAGGCCTCCCCAACAATCCACGGCCATCGCTGATACAAAATCCAGAGACAAAAGCCTGAGCACGCGCTTCAGACTCGCTCATTCTTCATATCCTGAAGAGTTCTTCAGATAAGAACTTACACGGCACTCGAATGCACCCAAAATATATAGTCTAACCTGGGCACTAATGCACAGTCTGACAACCTGAGCCCGGACCACGTGACCATCACCCAGACAGCTGGACACACGCTGAGCACATCAGACCCGCCATGGCCTTAGATCATCATCTCTTCCCTACCTCAGTTTTCAGGATTCAGGACCTAGACCTTATCTCCAATCACTGCCCAGGGGTGACTGTGATGCAGAAATCAGAACTCTTCCTTACCCATGGCAAGAAACCTTGTGGTTGGCATGTTGTCCTCCGTTCAGTGTAGGAGAAACCAGCATTCACCCTGAGGCCCCGCCCATTCTGAGTGCGACGAGGGCATAAACACGCATTGTGACCCTCAGCGTGAGTCCTGTCCTCTAGTACGTCCTATCAGTGGCTGGACCATTAGATGTCATAATGGGCTTGACATGTCCCTAGGCCCCAATTTTTAACCAGATTTCTGGTTGTCCAGTCGCCCCTCCCCAGGGCTCTACTCTGGAATCCCTCATTTGGTGGGACACCTGAATTTGAAAAACAAAACAAAACAAATCAACAACAACAGTGCAACCGACTTCTTCCATCCCACGGAATGACCCCAAGCTTTTGGACAGGGCCAAAGCCCCAGAGAGTAAGGCTCGTCTATTTCCCATGAAGTCACCCAGAAATTTCACGTCCATGAGTGACACGATATCCAGAGACAAAAACTTGAGCAGGGCCTCAGCCTAGCCCTTTTTCATATCCCAAAGAGTTCTCCTCATGGTCTGTAGATCAGTCCTGCCATACCTATGACCCGAAATGTAAGCCGAGTTTGTGTTTTCAGACAACTGTCCAAACAGCCCTGGACTACACACCCTACAGTCTCAGGCCCCTGGAGCCACACCTGACGACTGTGCTTGCCCTCTCCAAGGGAATTGTATCTGCCCATTCCAATCGCCAGAACCGTACTAGGAGTATAAACCTCCAAAGTCCCTGAGGCCATCCCAATATTTGTGGCTTCCCAGGACAAACAGGTGCAATCTGGGCCCATCTGAGCACCTACCGTCACTCAGACCCGTAGACTATGTGCCCAGTGGTAAAAAGGAACGAACAGGCCCCTAGGAACCAATCGGATCCATTGCTTTGGTTTCCAGGCGTCTCTCCTCAGAGGCCTGTATTTCAGTAACAGCATATGGCTGTTTCTTAACTCACCCATCAGAACAAATCTCATCTACACATGGGGAACTTGCACGATGGATCTTTGTGAAAGCCTCTCTTTAGGAGAACCCATCAGGGCCCCAGTGCCACTGCTTCATTCCAAGGTCTCCATAGACACAAAATCATATTAGGACACATCCACGAGAGGGTCCATTTAAACTCAGCCTCCTCGGTTGCTACCCCTGTCCAGCAGATCTAACGTGTCTTGTTGCTTGGAGAAAATAGGAATGCGAGGTGGGCTACCCAGCCATCCATCCTTAGAACCCTGCTCGGAATCGTTGTCCTGGAGCCAAATAACAGGTCTCAATTGTCCTGCAGAAGAATCTTTGCAGTTCGAGCTTCTCACAACTCCCATCGTGGGAAAACCCCCATGGCCTCGTGATCCACCCCCACTTCAAGAAGGGTCCATCTGGGACAGAATGTCCAACCTGAGCAATCGTCTGATCCTCGCCATGACTTCAGATGCACGAGATCTCGATTCAGGTCTGTAGATTGTGCCTGCCATATCTCTCACCCAGAAACCTAGGCCTAGCTTGGGTTCTCAGACTTCCGTCCTCAGACTACTGGCCCACAAGCCCTCCATTGTGGCAATCGAGAACTACAATCCAGCACTCTGCCTGTTCTCCAGAAGAAAAACATTGCCCTCTGGGGCTACCCAGATACCCCAAATGAGGATCATCCTGCACGCCATTCGGGTATACCCCAAATACATATGCTGACCTGGGCACTAATGCCATTTCTGACATCCTGAATCTAGACCTCCTGGCCCAACCCAGACAGCTAGCCGCACACTGAGCACATCGAAACCGCCATGGCCTTAGGTCGTCATCTCTTCACAATCTCGGTTTTCAGGCTTCAAAACCAGGACCTTATCTCCAATCGGCCCGGGTTGAAAATGATGCAGAAATCAGAACTCTTTCCCCATGGCAAGAAACCTTGTGTTTGGCATGTTGTCCAAGGTTCAGGGTACTTGAAACCAGTGTGGCCCATGAGGCCCCACCCATGCTTGCGGGCTACATTGGTCACAAACACACATTGTGACCCTCGCCTGAGCACAGTCCTCAGGTAAAACCTCTCAGTGCCTGGATGGAGAGACAGCATATTGGGCTTGCCATGCCCCTAGGCCCCAATTTTTAAACATAGTTCGGGTTGTCCCTTCACTCTTCCCCAGGGCTCTGATTTGGAATTCCTCTTTTGGTCAGACACCTGTGGTAACAAACCTGAAACGAGTCCTCCCATTCCACACATTGACGAAAAACAATTGGTATCGCTCCAAATCAACAGAGAGCAAGATTCGCCCTTGGCCCCTGAGGCCTCCCCAATATTCCACGGCCATCGCTGATACAAAATCCAGAGACAAAAGCCTGAGCACGCGCCTCAGACTCACTCATTCTTCATATCCTTAAGAGTTCGTCAGAAAAGAACCTACACAGCACTCCCAGGCACCCAAAATATAGAGTCTAACCTGGGTACTAATGCACTGTCTGACAACCTGAGCCCGGACCTCGTGACCAACACCCAGACAGCTGACCGAACACTGAGCACATCAGACCCGCCATGGCCTTAGGTCATCATCTCTTCCCAGCTAGTTTTCAGGCTTCAGAACCTAGACCTTATCTCCAATCAATGCCCATGGGTGACTGTGATGCAGAAATCAGAACGTATCCTTACCCATGGCAAGAAACCTTGCGGTTGGCATGTTGTCCAACGTTCAGTGTAGGAGAAACCAGCATTCAGCCTGAGGCCCCGCCCATTCATGAGTGCGACGAGGGCATAAACACGTATTGTGACCCTCAGCGTGAGTCCTGTCCTCTAGTACGTCCTCTCAGTGGCTGTACCATTAGATGTCATAATGGGCTTGATATGTCCCTAGGACCCAAATTTATCCAGATTTCTGGTTGTCCAGTCGCCCATCCCAAGGGCTCTACTCTGGAATCCCTCATTTGGTGGGACACCTGAGGTTGAAAAACAACACAAAACAAATCAACAACAACAGAACAACGGACTTCTTCCATCCTACAGAATGACCCCAAAATCTTTGGACGGGGCCAAAACCCCAGAGAGTAAGACTCGTTCATTTCCCATGAAGTCACCCGGAAATTTCACGACCATGAGTGACACGATATCCAGAGACAAAAACTTGAGCAAGAGCCTCACACTCGCCCTTTTTTCATATCCCGAAGTGTTCTCCTATGGTCTGTAGATCAGTCCTGCCATACCTATGACCCGAAACATAAGCCGAGTTTGTGTTTTCAGACAACTGTCCAAACAGCCCTGGCCTACACATCCTACAGGCTCAGGCCCCTGGAGCCAAACCTGACGACTGTGCTTGCCCTCTCCAAGGGAATTGTATGTGACTCTTCCATGGCCACAACCCTACTAAGAGGATAAACCTCCAAAGTCCCTGAGGCCATCCCAATATTTGTGGATTCCCAGGACAAACAGGGGCAATCTGGGCCCATCTGTGCACCTACCGCCACTCAGACCCGTAGCCTGATGTCCCCAGATGTAAAAAGGAAAGAACAGGCCCCTAGGCACCTATCGGATCCATTGGTTTGGCGTCCAGGCATCTCTCCTCAGAGGCCTGGATTTCAATAACAGCATATGGCTGCTTCTTGACTCACCCATCAGAACAAATCTCATCTACACATGGGAAACTTGCACGATGGAGCTGTATAAGCCTTTCTTTAGGAGAACACTAACGGCTCCAGTGCCACCGCTTCATTCCAAGGTCTCCATAGACGCAAAATCATATTAGGACACATCCACAGGAGAGTCCATTTCAACTCAGCCTCCTCGGTTGCTCCCCCAGATCCAGCATATCTAACCTGTCTTGTTGCGTGGAGACAATGGGAATGTGAGCTGGGCTACCCAGCCATCCATTCTTAGAACCCTGCTCGGAATTGTTGTCCTGGAGCCACCAACAGGTCTCAATTGTCCTGCAGAAGAATCTTTGCAGTTGGGAGCTTCTCAAAACTCCCATCGTGGAAGAACCACCATGGTCTCGTGATCCACCCCCCCTTCAAAAAGGGGCATGAGGGACAGAATGTCCAACCTGAGCGTTCGTCTGATCCTCACCTTGACTTCAGACGCAAGAGATCTCGATTCAGGTCTGTAGATTGTGCCTGCCATATCCTCACTCAGAAACCTTGGCCTAGCTTGGGTTCTCAGACTTCCGTCCTCAGACTACTGGCCCACAAGCCGTCCAGTTTGGCAATCCTGACTACAATGCAGCACTATGCCTTCACTCCAGAAGGAAAACATTGCCCTCTGTGGCTACCCAGACACCCCAAATGAGGATCAACCTGCACGCCATTCGGCTGTACCCCAAATATATAGGCTGACCTGGGCACTAATGCCCTTTCTGACACAGCCTGAGCCTGGACATCCTGGCCCCACGCAGACAACTGGCCACACGCTGAGCACATCGGACCCGCCATGGCCTTAGGTCGTCATCTCTTCTCAACCTCGGTTTTCAGGCTTCAGAACCTAGACCTTATCTCCAATCACGGCCCGGGTTTGAAAATGATGCAGAAATCAGAACTCTTTCCCCATGGCAAGTAACCTTGTGGTTGGCATGTTGTCCAAGGTTCAGTGTAGTTGAAACCAGTGTGGCCCATGAGGCCCCGCCCATGCTTGCGGGCCTCATTGGTCACAAATACACCTTGTGACCCTCAGCCTGAGCCCCGTCCTCAGGTAAGGCCTCTCAGTGGCTGGATGGAGAGACAGCATATTGGGCTTGCCATGACCCTAGGCCCCAATTTTTAACCGTAGTTCGGGTTGTCCCTTCACTCATCCCCAGGGCTCTGTTTGGGAATTCCTCTTTTGTTGGGACACCTGAGGTAACAAACCTGAAAGGAGTCCTCCCATTCCACAGATTGACGAAAAACAATTGGGATCGGGCCAAATCCACAGAGAGCAAGATTCGTCCATGGCCCCTGTGGCCACGCCAATATTCCACGGCCATCGCTGATACAAAATCCAGAGACAAAAGCCTGAGCACGCGCCTCAGACTCGCTCATTCTTAATATCCTGAAGAGTTCTTCAGATAAGAACATACACGGCACTCGAATGCACCCAAAATATATAGTCTAACCTGGGCACTAATGCACTGTCTGACAACCTGAGTCTGGACCTCGTGACCAACACCCAGACAGCTGACCGCACACTGAGCACATCAGACCCGCCATGGCCTTAGGTCATCATCTCTTCCCTACCTTAGTTTTCAGGCTTCAGAAACTAGACCTTATCTCCAATCACTGCCCAGGTGTGACTGTGATGCAGAAATCAGAACTCTTCCTTACCCATGGCAAGAAACCTTGTGGGTGGCATGTTGTCCAACGTTCAGTGTAGGAGATACCAGCATTCAGCCTGAGTCCCCGCCCATTCTTGAGTGCGACAAGGGCATAAACACGCTTGTGTCCCTCAGCATGAGTCCTGTCCTCTAGTAGATCCTCTCAGTAGCTGGACCATTAGAAGTCATAATGGGCTTGACATGTCCCTAGGCCCCAATTTTAACCAGATTTCTGTTTGTCCAGGCACCCCTCCCCAGGGATCTACTCTGGAATACCTCATTTGGTGGGACACCTGAGGTTGAAAAACAAAACAAAACAAATCAACCACAACAGAGCAACGGACTTCTTCCATCCCACGGAATGACCCCAAACTCTTTGGACGGGGCCATACCCCCAGAGAGTAAGACTCGTCCATTTCCCATGAAGTCACCCGGAAATTTCACGACCATGAGTGACACGATATCCAGAGACAAAAACTTGAGCAAGAGCCTCACACTCGCCCTTTTTTCATATCCCGAAGTGTTCTCCTCATGGTCTGTAGATCAGTCCTGCCATACCTATGACCCGAAACATAAGCCGAGTTTGTGTTTTCAGACAACAGTCCAAACAGCCCTGGCCTACACATCCTACAGGCTCAGGCCCCTGGAGCCAAACCTGACGACTGTGCTTACACTCTCCAATGGAATTGTATGTGCCCATTCCAATGGCCACAACCCTACTAATGGGATAAACCTCCAAAGTCCCTGAGGCCATCCCAAAATTTGTGGCTTTTCAGGATAAACAGGGGCAATCTGGGCCCATCTGAGCACCTACCTGCTCTCAGACCTGTAGACTGATGTCCCCAGAGGTAAAAAGGAACGAGAGAGCGCCGAATCCTAACCACTAGACCACCAGGGAGGCTGGTAAAAAGGAACGAACAGGCCCCTAGGCAACTATCGGATCCATTGTTTTGGATTCCAGGCATCTCTCCTCAGAGGCCTGGATTTCAATAACAGCATATGCCTGTTTCTTGACTCACCCATCAGAACAAATCTCATCTACACATAGGAAACTTGCATGATGGAGCTGTGAGAATGCCCCTCTTTAAGAGAACCCTTCAGGGACCCAGTGCCACCTCTTCATTCCAAGGTCTCCATAGACACAAAATCATATTAGGACACATCCACGGGCGAGTCCATTTCAAATCAGCCTCCTCGGTTGCTCCCCCAGGTCCAGCAGATCTAAACTGTCTTGTTGCTTGGAGACAATTGGAATTCGAGGTGGGCTACCCAGCGACCCATCCTTAGAACCCTGCTCGGAATCGTTTTTCCTGGAGCCAACCAATAGGTCTCAATTGTCCTGCATAAGAATCTTTGCAGTTGGGAGCTTCTCAAAACTCCCATCGTGGAAAAAACCCCCATGGTCTCGTGATCCACCCCCCCTTCAAGAAGGGGCATGAGGGACAGAATGTCCAGCCTGAGCGATCGTCTGATCCTCGCCTTGACTTCAGACGCAAGAGATCTCGATTCAGGTCTGTAGATTGTGCCTGCCATATCCTCACTCAGAAACCTTGGCCTAGCTTGGGTTCTCAGAATTCCGTCCTCAGACTACTGGCCCAGAAGCCCTCCAGTTTGGCAATATAGAAATGCAATGCAGCACTCTGCCTACCGTCCAGAAGAAAAACATTGCCCTCTGGGGCTACCCAGAAACCCCCAATGAGGATCAACCTGCTGCACCCCAAATATATAGGCTGACTTGGGCACTAATGCCCATTCTGACAAGGCTGAGCCTGGACTTCCGGGTCCCACCCAAACAGCTGGCCGCACACTGAGCACATCGGATCTGCCATGGCCTTAGGTCGTCATCTCTTCTCAACTTTGGTTTTCAGGCTTCAGAACCTAGACCTTATCTCCAATCACTGCCCAGGGGTGACTGTGATGAAGAAATCAGAACTCTTCCTTACCCATGGCAAGAAACCTTGTGGTTGGCATGTTGTCCAACGTTCAGTGTAGGAGAAACCAGCATTCACCCTGAGGCCCCGCCCATTCTTGTGTGCGATGAGGGCATAAACACGCATTGTGACCCTCAGCGTGAGTCCTGACATCTAGTACGTCCTCTCAGTGGCTGGACCATTAGATGTCATAATGGGCTTGACATGTCCCTAGGCCCCAATTTTTAACCAGATTTCTGGTTGTCCAGTCGCCCCTCCCCAGGGCTCTACTCTGGAAACCCTCATTCGGTGGGACACCTGAGGTTGAAAAAAAAAAAACAAAACAGAACAACGGATTTCTTCAATCCCACAGAATGACCCCAAACTCTTTGGACAAGGCCAAACCCCCAGAGAGTAAGACTCGTCCTTATCCCATGAAGTCACCCGGAAATTTCAAGACCATGAGTGACACGATGTCCAGAGAGAAAAACATGAGCAAGAGCCTCACACTCGCCCTTTTTTATATCCCGAGGAGTTCCTCTCATCGTCTGTAGATGCGTCCTGCCATACCTATGACCGGAAACATAAGCCTAGTTTGTGTTTCCAGACAACTGTCCAAACAGCCGTGGCCTACACACCCTACAGGCTCAGGGCCCTGGAGCCAAACCTGACGACTGTGCTTGCCCTCTCCAAGGGAATTGTATGTGCCCATTCCAATGGCCACAACCCAACTAAGAGGATAAACCTCCAAAGTCCCTGAGGCCATCACAATATTTTTGGCTTCCCAGGACAAACAGGGGCAATCTCGGCCCATCTGAGCACCTGCATGCACTCAGACACGTAGACTGATGTCCCCAGAGGTAAAAAGGAAGGAACAGGCTCCTATGCACCTATCGGATCCATTGATTTATTTTCCAGGCATCTCTCCACAGAGGCCTGGATTTCAATAACAGCATATGGCTGTTTCTTGACTCACCCATCAAAACAAATCTCATCTACACATGGGAAACTTGCACGATGGAGCTGTGTGAAAGCCTCTCTTTAGGAGAACCCTTCAGGGCCCCAGTGCCACCGCTTCATTCCAAGGTCTCCATAGAAACAAAATCATATTAGGACACATCCACGGGAGAGTCCATTTCAACTCAGCCTCCTCGGTTGCTCCCCCAGATCCAGCGGATCTAACTGTCTTGTTGATTGCAGACAATTGGAATGCGAGGTGGGCTACCCAGCCATCCATCCTTAGAACCCTGCTCGGAATCGTTGTCCTGGAGCCAACCAACAGGTCTCAATTGTCCTGCAGAAGAATCTTTGCAGTTGGGAGCTTCTCACAACTCCCATCGTGGGAAAACCCCCATGGCCTCGTGATCCACTCCCCCTTCAAGAAGGGGCCATCAGGGACAGAATGTCCAACCTGAGCGATCGTCTGATCCTCGCCCTGACTTCAGATGCACGAGACATCGATTCAGGTCTGTAGATTGTGCCTGCCATATCCTCAACCAGTATCCTAGGCCCTAGCTTGGGTTCTCAGACTTCCATCCTCAGACTACTGGCCCACAAGCCCTCCAGTTTGGCAATCCAGACTACAATGCAGCACTCTGCCTGCCCTCCAGAAGAAAAACATTGCCCACTGGGCTTACCCAGACACGACCAATGGGGATCAACATGCACGGAATTCGGCTGTACCCCAAATATATAGGCTGACCTGGGCACTAATGCCCTTTCTGACACAGCTGAGCCTGGTCCTCCTGGCCCCACCCAGACAGCTGGTCGCACACTGAGCACATCGGACCCGTCATGGCCTTAGGTCGTCATCTCTCTTCTCAACCTCGGTTGTCAGGCTTCAGAACCTAGACCTTATCTCCAATCACGGCCCGGGTTTGAAAATGATGCAGAAATCCGAACTCTTTCCCCATGGCAAGAAACCTTGTGGTTGGCATGTTGCCCAAGGTTCAGTGTAGTTGCAACCAGTGTGGCCCATGAGGCCCCGCCCATGCTTGCGGGCCTCATTGGTCACAAATACACCTTGTGACCCTCAGCCTGAGCCCAGTCCTCAGGTAAGGCCTCTCAGTGGCTGGATGGAGAGACAGCATATTGGGCTTGCCATGCCCCTAGGCCCCAATTTTTCACCGTAGTTCGGGTTGTCCCTTTACTCTTCCCCAGGGCTCTGCTTTGGAATTCCTCTTTTGGTGGGACACCTGAGGTAACAAACCTGAAACGAGTCCTCCCATTCCACAGACTGACGAAAAACAATTGGGATCGGGCCAAATCCACAGAGAGCAAGATTCGTCCATGGCCGCTGAGGCCACCCCCAACATTCCACGGCCATTGCTGATACAGAATCCAGAGACAAAAGCCTGAGCACGCGCCTCAGACTCGCTCATTCTTAATATCCTGAAGAGTTCTTCAGATAAGAACATACACGGCACTCGAATGCACCCAAAATATATAGTCTAACCTGGGCACTAATGCACTGTCTGACAACCTGAGCCTGGACCTCGTGACCAACACCCAGACAGCTGACCGCACAGTGAGCACATCAGACCCGCCATGGCCTTAGGTCATCATCTCTTCCCTACCTTAGTTTTCAGGATTCAGAGACTAGACCTTATCTCCAATCACTGCCCAGGTGTGACTGTGATGCAGAAATCAGAACTCTTCCTTACTCAAGGAAACCTTGTGGTTGGCATGTTGTCCAATGTTCAGTGTAGGAGAAACCAGCATTCACCCTGAGGTCCAGCCCATTCTTGAGTGCGACGAGGGCATAAACACGCTTGTGTCCCTCAGCATGAGTCCTGTCCTCTAGTAGATCCTCTCAGTAGCTGGACCATTAGAAGTCATAATGGGCTTGACATGTCCCTAGGCCCCAATTTTAACCAGATTTCTGTTTGTCCAGGCGCCCCTCCCCAGGGATCTACTCTGGAATACCTCATTTGGTGGGACACCTGAGGTTGAAAAACAAAACAAAACAAATCAACCACAACAGAGCGACGGACTTCTTCCATCCCACGGAATGACCCCAAACTCTTTGGACGGGGCCATACCCCCAGAGAGTAAGACTCGTCCATTTCCCATGAAGTCACCCGGAAATTTCACGACCATGAGTGACACGATATCCAGAGACAAAAACTTGAGCAAGAGCCTCACACTCGCCCTTTTTTCATATCCCGAAGTGTTCTCCTCATGGTCTGTAGATCAGTCCTGCCATACCTATGACCCGAAACATAAGCCGAGTTTGTGTTTTCAGACAACAGTCCAAACAGCCCTGGCCTACACATCCTACAGGCTCAGGCCCCTGGAGCCAAACCTGACGACTGTGCTTACACTCTCCAATGGAATTGTATGTGCCCATTCCAATGGCCACAACCCTACTAATGGGATAAACCTCCAAAGTCCCTGAGGCCATCCCAAAATTTGTGGCTTTTCAGGATAAACAGGGGCAATCTGGGCCCATCTGAGCACCTACCTGCTCTCAGACCTGTAGACTGATGTCCCCAGAGGTAAAAAGGAACGAGAGAGCGCCGAATCCTAACCACTAGACCACCAGGGAGGCTGGTAAAAAGGAACGAACAGGCCCCTAGGCAACTATCGGATCCATTGTTTTGGATTCCAGGCATCTCTCCTCAGAGGCCTGGATTTCAATAACAGCATATGCCTGTTTCTTGACTCACCCATCAGAACAAATCTCATCTACACATAGGAAACTTGCATGATGGAGCTGTGAGAATGCCCCTCTTTAAGAGAACCCTTCAGGGACCCAGTGCCACCTCTTCATTCCAAGGTCTCCATAGACACAAAATCATATTAGGACACATCCACGGGCGAGTCCATTTCAAATCAGCCTCCTCGGTTGCTCCCCCAGGTCCAGCAGATCTAAACTGTCTTGTTGCTTGGAGACAATTGGAATTCGAGGTGGGCTACCCAGCGACCCATCCTTAGAACCCTGCTCGGAATCGTTTTCCTGGAGCCAACCAATAGGTCTCAATTGTCCTGCATAAGAATCTTTGCAGTTGGGAGCTTCTCAAAACTCCCATCGTGGAAAAACCCCCATGGTCTCGTGATCCACCCCCCCTTCAAGAAGGGGCATGAGGGACAGAATGTCCAGCCTGAGCGATCGTCTGATCCTCGCCTTGACTTCAGACGCAAGAGATCTCGATTCAGGTCTGTAGATTGTGCCTGCCATATCCTCACTCAGAAACCTTGGCCTAGCTTGGGTTCTCAGAATTCCGTCCTCAGACTACTGGCCCAGAAGCCCTCCAGTTTGGCAATATAGAAATGCAATGCAGCACTCTGCCTACCGTCCAGAAGAAAAACATTGCCCTCTGGGGCTACCCAGAAACCCCCAATGAGGATCAACCTGCTGCACCCCAAATATATAGGCTGACTTGGGCACTAATGCCCATTCTGACAAGGCTGAGCCTGGACTTCCGGGTCCCACCCAAACAGCTGGCCGCACACTGAGCACATCGGATCTGCCATGGCCTTAGGTCGTCATCTCTTCTCAACTTTGGTTTTCAGGCTTCAGAACCTAGACCTTATCTCCAATCACTGCCCAGGGGTGACTGTGATGAAGAAATCAGAACTCTTCCTTACCCATGGCAAGAAACCTTGTGGTTGGCATGTTGTCCAACGTTCAGTGTAGGAGAAACCAGCATTCACCCTGAGGCCCCGCCCATTCTTGTGTGCGATGAGGGCATAAACACGCATTGTGACCCTCAGCGTGAGTCCTGACATCTAGTACGTCCTCTCAGTGGCTGGACCATTAGATGTCATAATGGGCTTGACATGTCCCTAGGCCCCAATTTTTAACCAGATTTCTGGTTGTCCAGTCGCCCCTCCCCAGGGCTCTACTCTGGAAACCCTCATTCGGTGGGACACCTGAGGTTGAAAAAAAAAAAAAAAACAGAACAACGGATTTCTTCAATCCCACAGAATGACCCCAAACTCTTTGGACAAGGCCAAACCCCCAGAGAGTAAGACTCGTCCTTATCCCATGAAGTCACCCGGAAATTTCAAGACCATGAGTGACACGATGTCCAGAGAGAAAAACATGAGCAAGAGCCTCACACTCGCCCTTTTTTATATCCCGAGGAGTTCCTCTCATCGTCTGTAGATGCGTCCTGCCATACCTATGACCGGAAACATAAGCCTAGTTTGTGTTTCCCAGACAACTGTCCAAACAGCCGTGGCCTACACACCCTACAGGCTCAGGGCCCTGGAGCCAAACCTGACGACTGTGCTTGCCCTCTCCAAGGGAATTGTATGTGCCCATTCCAATGGCCACAACCCAACTAAGAGGATAAACCTCCAAAGTCCCTGAGGCCATCACAATATTTTTGGCTTCCCAGGACAAACAGGGGCAATCTCGGCCCATCTGAGCACCTGCATGCACTCAGACACGTAGACTGATGTCCCCAGAGGTAAAAAGGAAGGAACAGGCTCCTATGCACCTATCGGATCCATTGATTTATTTTCCAGGCATCTCTCCACAGAGGCCTGGATTTCAATAACAGCATATGGCTGTTTCTTGACTCACCCATCAAAACAAATCTCATCTACACATGGGAAACTTGCACGATGGAGCTGTGTGAAAGCCTCTCTTTAGGAGAACCCTTCAGGGCCCCAGTGCCACCGCTTCATTCCAAGGTCTCCATAGAAACAAAATCATATTAGGACACATCCACGGGAGAGTCCATTTCAACTCAGCCTCCTCGGTTGCTCCCCCAGATCCAGCGGATCTAACTGTCTTGTTGATTGCAGACAATTGGAATGCGAGGTGGGCTACCCAGCCATCCATCCTTAGAACCCTGCTCGGAATCGTTGTCCTGGAGCCAACCAACAGGTCTCAATTGTCCTGCAGAAGAATCTTTGCAGTTGGGAGCTTCTCACAACTCCCATCGTGGGAAACCCCCCATGGCCTCGTGATCCACTCCCCCTTCAAGAAGGGGCCATCAGGGACAGAATGTCCAACCTGAGCGATCGTCTGATCCTCGCCCTGACTTCAGATGCACGAGACATCGATTCAGGTCTGTAGATTGTGCCTGCCATATCCTCAACCAGTATCCTAGGCCTAGCTTGGGTTCTCAGACTTCCATCCTCAGACTACTGGCCCACAAGCCCTCCAGTTTGGCAATCCAGACTACAATGCAGCACTCTGCCTGCCCTCCAGAAGAAAAACATTGCCCACTGGGCTTACCCAGACACCACCAATGGGGATCAACATGCACGGAATTCGGCTGTACCCCAAATATATAGGCTGACCTGGGCACTAATGCCCTTTCTGACACAGCTGAGCCTGGTCCTCCTGGCCCCACCCAGACAGCTGGTCGCACACTGAGCACATCGGACCCGTCATGGCCTTAGGTCGTCATCTCTTCTCAACCTCGGTTGTCAGGCTTCAGAACCTAGACCTTATCTCCAATCACGGCCCGGGTTTGAAAATGATGCAGAAATCCGAACTCTTTCCCCATGGCAAGAAACCTTGTGGTTGGCATGTTGCCCAAGGTTCAGTGTAGTTGCAACCAGTGTGGCCCATGAGGCCCCGCCCATGCTTGCGGGCCTCATTGGTCACAAATACACCTTGTGACCCTCAGCCTGAGCCCAGTCCTCAGGTAAGGCCTCTCAGTGGCTGGATGGAGAGACAGCATATTGGGCTTGCCATGCCCCTAGGCCCCAATTTTTCACCGTAGTTCGGGTTGTCCCTTTACTCTTCCCCAGGGCTCTGCTTTGGAATTCCTCTTTTGGTGGGACACCTGAGGTAACAAACCTGAAACGAGTCCTCCCATTCCACAGACTGACGAAAAACAATTGGGATCGGGCCAAATCCACAGAGAGCAAGATTCGTCCATGGCCGCTGAGGCCACCCCAACATTCCACGGCCATTGCTGATACAGAATCCAGAGACAAAAGCCTGAGCACGCGCCTCAGACTCGCTCATTCTTAATATCCTGAAGAGTTCTTCAGATAAGAACATACACGGCACTCGAATGCACCCAAAATATATAGTCTAACCTGGGCACTAATGCACTGTCTGACAACCTGAGCCTGGACCTCGTGACCAACACCCAGACAGCTGACCGCACAGTGAGCACATCAGACCCGCCATGGCCTTAGGTCATCATCTCTTCCCTACCTTAGTTTTCAGGATTCAGAGACTAGACCTTATCTCCAATCACTGCCCAGGTGTGACTGTGATGCAGAAATCAGAACTCTTCCTTACTCAAGGAAACCTTGTGGTTGGCATGTTGTCCAATGTTCAGTGTAGGAGAAACCAGCATTCACCCTGAGGTCCAGCCCATTCTTGAGTGCGACGAGGGCATAAACACGCTTGTGTCCCTCAGCATGAGTCCTGTCCTCTAGTAGATCCTCTCAGTAGCTGGACCATTAGAAGTCATAATGGGCTTGACATGTCCCTAGGCCCCAATTTTAACCAGATTTCTGTTTGTCCAGGCGCCCCTCCCCAGGGATCTACTCTGGAATACCTCATTTGGTGGGACACCTGAGGTTGAAAAAACAAAACAAAACAAATCAACCACAACAGAGCGACGGACTTCTTCCATCCCACGGAATGACCCCAAACTCTTTGGACGGGGCCATACCCCCAGAGAGTAAGACTCGTCCATTTCCCATGAAGTCACCCGGAAATTTCACGACCATGAGTGACACGATATCCAGAGACAAAAACTTGAGCAAGAGCCTCACACTCGCCCTTTTTTCATATCCCGAAGTGTTCTCCTCATGGTCTGTAGATCAGTCCTGCCATACCTATGACCCGAAACATAAGCCGAGTTTGTGTTTTCAGACAACAGTCCAAACAGCCCTGGCCTACACATCCTACAGGCTCAGGCCCCTGGAGCCAAACCTGACGACTGTGCTTACACTCTCCAATGGAATTGTATGTGCCCATTCCAATGGCCACAACCCTACTAATGGGATAAACCTCCAAAGTCCCTGAGGCCATCCCAAAATTTGTGGCTTTTCAGGATAAACAGGGGCAATCTGGGCCCATCTGAGCACCTACCTGCTCTCAGACCTGTAGACTGATGTCCCCAGAGGTAAAAAGGAACGAGAGAGCGCCGAATCCTAACCACTAGACCACCAGGGAGGCTGGTAAAAAGGAACGAACAGGCCCCCTAGGCAACTATCGGATCCATTGTTTTGGATTCCAGGCATCTCTCCTCAGAGGCCTGGATTTCAATAACAGCATATGCCTGTTTCTTGACTCACCCATCAGAACAAATCTCATCTACACATAGGAAACTTGCATGATGGAGCTGTGAGAATGCCCCTCTTTAAGAGAACCCTTCAGGGACCCAGTGCCACCTCTTCATTCCAAGGTCTCCATAGACACAAAATCATATTAGGACACATCCACGGGCGAGTCCATTTCAAATCAGCCTCCTCGGTTGCTCCCCCAGGTCCAGCAGATCTAAACTGTCTTGTTGCTTGGAGACAATTGGAATTCGAGGTGGGCTACCCAGCGACCCATCCTTAGAACCCTGCTCGGAATCGTTTTCCTGGAGCCAACCAATAGGTCTCAATTGTCCTGCATAAGAATCTTTGCAGTTGGGAGCTTCTCAAAACTCCCATCGTGGGAAAAACCCCCATGGTCTCGTGATCCACCCCCCCTTCAGAAGGGGCATGAGGGACAGAATGTCCAGCCTGAGCGATCGTCTGATCCTCGCCTTGACTTCAGACGCAAGAGATCTCGATTCAGGTCTGTAGATTGTGCCTGCCATATCCTCACTCAGAAACCTTGGCCTAGCTTGGGTTCTCAGAATTCCGTCCTCAGACTACTGGCCCAGAAGCCCTCCAGTTTGGCAATATAGAAATGCAATGCAGCACTCTGCCTACCGTCCAGAAAAAAAACATTGCCCTCTGGGGCTACCCAGAAACCCCCAATGAGGATCAACCTGCTGCACCCCAAATATATAGGCTGACTTGGGCACTAATGCCCATTCTGACAAGGCTGAGCCTGGACTTCCGGGTCCCACCCAAACAGCTGGCCGCACACTGAGCACATCGGATCTGCCATGGCCTTAGGTCGTCATCTCTTCTCAACTTTGGTTTTCAGGCTTCAGAACCTAGACCTTATCTCCAATCACTGCCCAGGGGTGACTGTGATGAAGAAATCAGAACTCTTCCTTACCCATGGCAAGAAACCTTGTGGTTGGCATGTTGTCCAACGTTCAGTGTAGGAGAAACCAGCATTCACCCTGAGGCCCCGCCCATTCTTGTGTGCGATGAGGGCATAAACACGCATTGTGACCCTCAGCGTGAGTCCTGACATCTAGTACGTCCTCTCAGTGGCTGGACCATTAGATGTCATAATGGGCTTGACATGTCCCTAGGCCCCAATTTTTAACCAGATTTCTGGTTGTCCAGTCGCCCCTCCCCAGGGCTCTACTCTGGAAACCCTCATTCGGTGGGACACCTGAGGTTGAAAAAAAAAAAAAAAAACAGAACAACGGATTTCTTCAATCCCACAGAATGACCCCAAACTCTTTGGACAAGGCCAAACCCCCAGAGAGTAAGACTCGTCCTTATCCCATGAAGTCACCCGGAAATTTCAAGACCATGAGTGACACGATGTCCAGAGAGAAAAACATGAGCAAGAGCCTCACACTCGCCCTTTTTTATATCCCGAGGAGTTCCTCTCATCGTCTGTAGATGCGTCCTGCCATACCTATGACCGGAAACATAAGCCTAGTTTGTGTTTCCAGACAACTGTCCAAACAGCCGTGGCCTACACACCCTACAGGCTCAGGGCCCTGGAGCCAAACCTGACGACTGTGCTTGCCCTCTCCAAGGGAATTGTATGTGCCCATTCCAATGGCCACAACCCAACTAAGAGGATAAACCTCCAAAGTCCCTGAGGCCATCACAATATTTTTGGCTTCCCAGGACAAACAGGGGCAATCTCGGCCCATCTGAGCACCTGCATGCACTCAGACACGTAGACTGATGTCCCCAGAGGTAAAAAGGAAGGAACAGGCTCCTATGCACCTATCGGATCCATTGATTTATTTTCCAGGCATCTCTCCACAGAGGCCTGGATTTCAATAACAGCATATGGCTGTTTCTTGACTCACCCATCAAAACAAATCTCATCTACACATGGGAAACTTGCACGATGGAGCTGTGTGAAAGCCTCTCTTTAGGAGAACCCTTCAGGGCCCCAGTGCCACCGCTTCATTCCAAGGTCTCCATAGAAACAAAATCATATTAGGACACATCCACGGGAGAGTCCATTTCAACTCAGCCTCCTCGGTTGCTCCCCCAGATCCAGCGGATCTAACTGTCTTGTTGATTGCAGACAATTGGAATGCGAGGTGGGCTACCCAGCCATCCATCCTTAGAACCCTGCTGGGAATCGTTGTCCTGGAGCCAACCAACAGGTCTCAATTGTCCTGCAGAAGAATCTTTGCAGTTGGGAGCTTCTCACAACTCCCATCGTGGGAAAACCCCCATGGCCTCGTGATCCACTCCCCCTTCAAGAAGGGGCCATCAGGGACAGAATGTCCAACCTGAGCGATCGTCTGATCCTCGCCCTGACTTCAGATGCACGAGACATCGATTCAGGTCTGTAGATTGTGCCTGCCATATCCTCAACCAGTATCCTAGGCCTAGCTTGGGTTCTCAGACTTCCATCCTCAGACTACTGGCCCACAAGCCCTCCAGTTTGGCAATCCAGACTACAATGCAGCACTCTGCCTGCCCTCCAGAAGAAAAATATTGCCCACTGGGCTTACCCAGACACCACCAATGGGGATCAACATGCACGGAATTCGGCTGTACCCCAAATATATAGGCTGACCTGGGCACTAATGCCCTTTCTGACACAGCTGAGCCTGGTCCTCCTGGCCCCCACCCAGACAGCTGGTCGCACACTGAGCACATCGGACCCGTCATGGCCTTAGGTCGTCATCTCTTCTCAACCTCGGTTGTCAGGCTTCAGAACCTAGACCTTATCTCCAATCACGGCCCGGGTTTGAAAATGATGCAGAAATCCGAACTCTTTCCCCATGGCAAGAAACCTTGTGGTTGGCATGTTGCCCAAGGTTCAGTGTAGTTGCAACCAGTGTGGCCCATGAGGCCCCGCCCATGCTTGCGGGCCTCATTGGTCACAAATACACCTTGTGACCCTCAGCCTGAGCCCAGTCCTCAGGTAAGGCCTCTCAGTGGCTGGATGGAGAGACAGCATATTGGGCTTGCCATGCCCCTAGGCCCCAATTTTTAACCGTAGTTCGGGTTGTCCCTTTACTCTTCCCCAGGGCTCTGCTTTGGAATTCCTCTTTTGGTGGGACACCTGAGGTAACAAACCTGAAACGAGTCCTCCCATTCCACAGACTGACGAAAAACAATTGGGATCGGGCCAAATCCACAGAGAGCAAGATTCGTCCATGGCCGCTGAGGCCACCCCAACATTCCACGGCCATTGCTGATACAGAATCCAGAGACAAAAGCCTGAGCACGCGCCTCAGACTCGCTCATTCTTAATATCCTGAAGAGTTCTTCAGATAAGAACATACACGGCACTCGAATGCACCCAAAATATATAGTCTAACCTGGGCACTAATGCACTGTCTGACAACCTGAGCCTGGACCTCGTGACCAACACCCAGACAGCTGACCGCACAGTGAGCACATCAGACCCGCCATGGCCTTAGGTCATCATCTCTTCCCTACCTTAGTTTTCAGGATTCAGAGACTAGACCTTATCTCCAATCACTGCCCAGGTGTGACTGTGATGCAGAAATCAGAACTCTTCCTTACTCAAGGAAACCTTGTGGTTGGCATGTTGTCCAATGTTCAGTGTAGGAGAAACCAGCATTCACCCTGAGGTCCAGCCCATTCTTGAGTGCGACGAGGGCATAAACACGCTTGTGTCCCTCAGCATGAGTCCTGTCCTCTAGTAGATCCTCTCAGTAGCTGGACCATTAGAAGTCATAATGGGCTTGACATGTCCCTAGGCCCCAATTTTAACCAGATTTCTGTTTGTCCAGGCGCCCCTCCCCAGGGATCTACTCTGGAATACCTCATTTGGTGGGACACCTGAGGTTGAAAAACAAAACAAAACAAATCAACCACAACAGAGCGACGGACTTCTTCCATCCCACGGAATGACCCCAAACTCTTTGGACGGGGCCATACCCCCAGAGAGTAAGACTCGTCCATTTTCCCATGAAGTCACCCGGAAATTTCACGACCATGAGTGACACGATATCCAGAGACAAAAACTTGAGCAAGAGCCTCACACTCGCCCTTTTTTTCATATCCCGAAGTGTTCTCCTCATGGTCTGTAGATCAGTCCTGCCATACCTATGACCCGAAACATAAGCCGAGTTTGTGTTTTCAGACAACAGTCCAAACAGCCCTGGCCTACACATCCTACAGGCTCAGGCCCCTGGAGCCAAACCTGACGACTGTGCTTACACTCTCCAATGGAATTGTATGTGCCCATTCCAATGGCCACAACCCTACTAATGGGATAAACCTCCAAAGTCCCTGAGGCCATCCCAAAATTTGTGGCTTTTCAGGATAAACAGGGGCAATCTGGGCCCATCTGAGCACCTACCTGCTCTCAGACCTGTAGACTGATGTCCCCAGAGGTAAAAAGGAACGAGAGAGCGCCGAATCCTAACCACTAGACCACCAGGGAGGCTGGTAAAAAGGAACGAACAGGCCCCTAGGCAACTATCGGATCCATTGTTTTGGATTCCAGGCATCTCTCCTCAGAGGCCTGGATTTCAATAACAGCATATGCCTGTTTCTTGACTCACCCATCAGAACAAATCTCATCTACACATAGGAAACTTGCATGATGGAGCTGTGAGAATGCCCCTCTTTAAGAGAACCCTTCAGGGACCCAGTGCCACCGCTTCATTCCAAGGTCTCCATAGACACAAAATCATATTAGGACACATTCACGGGAGAGTCCATTTCAACTCAGCCTCCTCGGTTGCTCCCCCAGATTCAGCAGATCTAACCTGTCTTGTTGCTTGGAGAGAATTGGAATGCGAGGTGGGCTACCCAGCGACCCATCCTTAGAACCCTGCTCGGAATCGTTGTCCTGGAGCCAACCAATAGGTCTCAATTGTCCTGCAGAAGAGCCTTTGCAGTTGGGAGCTTCTCAGAACTCCGATCGTGGGAAAACCCCCATGGTCTCGTGATCCACCCCCCCTTCAAGAATGGGCATGAGGGACAGAATGTCCAGCCTGAGCGATCGTCTGATCCTCGCCTTGACTTCAGACGCAAGAGATCTCGATTCAGGTCTGTAGATTGTGCCTGCCATATCCTCACTCAGAAACCTTGGCCTAGCTTGGGTTCTCAGAATTCCGTCCTCAGACTACTGGCCCAGAAGCCCTCCAGTTTGGCAATATAGAAATGCAATGCAGCACTCTGCCTACCGTCCAGAAGAAAAACATTGCCCTCTGGGGCTACCCAGAAACCCCCAATGAGGATCAACCTGCTGCACCCCAAATATATAGGCTGACTTGGGCACTAATGCCCATTCTGACAAGGCTGAGCCTGGACTTCCGGGTCCCACCCAAACAGCTGGCCGCACACTGAGCACATCGGATCTGCCATGGCCTTAGGTCGTCATCTCTTCTCAACTTTGGTTTTCAGGCTTCAGAACCTAGACCTTATCTCCATCACTGCCCAGGGGTGACTGTGATGAAGAAATCAGAACTCTTCCTTACCCATGGCAAGTCAAAAAACCTTGTGGTTGGCATGTTGTCCAACGTTCAGTGTAGGAGAAACCAGCATTCACCCTGAGGCCCCGCCCATTCTTGTGTGCGATGAGGGCATAAACACGCATTGTGACCCTCAGCGTGAGTCCTGACATCTAGTACGTCCTCTCAGTGGCTGGACCATTAGATGTCATAATGGGCTTGACATGTCCCTAGGCCCCAATTTTTAACCAGATTTCTGGTTGTCCAGTCGCCCCTCCCCAGGGCTCTACTCTGGAAACCCTCATTCGGTGGGACACCTGAGGTTGAAAAAAAAAAAAAAAAAACAGAACAACGGATTTCTTCAATCCCACAGAATGACCCCAAACTCTTTGGACAAGGCCAAACCCCCAGAGAGTAAGACTCGTCCTTATCCCATGAAGTCACCCGGAAATTTCAAGACCATGAGTGACACGATGTCCAGAGAGAAAAACATGAGCAAGAGCCTCACACTCGCCCTTTTTTATATCCCGAGGAGTTCCTCTCATCGTCTGTAGATGCGTCCTGCCATACCTATGACCGGAAACATAAGCCTAGTTTGTGTTTCCAGACAACTGTCCAAACAGCCGTGGCCTACACACCCTACAGGCTCAGGGCCCTGGAGCCAAACCTGACGACTGTGCTTGCCCTCTCCAAGGGAATTGTATGTGCCCATTCCAATGGCCACAACCCAACTAAGAGGATAAACCTCCAAAGTCCCTGAGGCCATCACAATATTTTTGGCTTCCCAGGACAAACAGGGGCAATCTCGGCCCATCTGAGCACCTGCATGCACTCAGACACGTAGACTGATGTCCCCAGAGGTAAAAAGGAAGGAACAGGCTCCTATGCACCTATCGGATCCATTGATTTATTTTCCAGGCATCTCTCCACAGAGGCCTGGATTTCAATAACAGCATATGGCTGTTTCTTGACTCACCCATCAAAACAAATCTCATCTACACATGGGAAACTTGCACGATGGAGCTGTGTGAAAGCCTCTCTTTAGGAGAACCCTTCAGGGCCCCAGTGCCACCACTTCATTCCAAGGTCTCCATAGAAACAAAATCATATTAGGACACATCCACGGGAGAGTCCATTTCAACTCAGCCTCCTCGGTTGCTCCCCCAGATCCAGCGGATCTAACTGTCTTGTTGATTGCAGACAATTGGAATGCGAGGTGGGCTACCCAGCCATCCATCCTTAGAACCCTGCTCGGAATCGTTGTCCTGGAGCCAACCAACAGGTCTCAATTGTCCTGCAGAAGAATCTTTGCAGTTGGGAGCTTCTCACAACTCCCATCGTGGGAAAACCCCCATGGCCTCGTGATCCACTCCCCCTTCAAGAAGGGGCCATCAGGGACAGAATGTCCAACCTGAGCGATCGTCTGATCCTCGCCCTGACTTCAGATGCACGAGACATCGATTCAGGTCTGTAGATTGTGCCTGCCATATCCTCAACCAGTATCCTAGGCCTAGCTTGGGTTCTCAGACTTCCATCCTCAGACTACTGGCCCACAAGCCCTCCAGTTTGGCAATCCAGACTACAATGCAGCACTCTGCCTGCCCTCCAGAAGAAAAACATTGCCCACTGGGCTTACCCAGACACCGACCAATGGGGATCAACATGCACGGAATTCGGCTGTACCCCAAATATATAGGCTGACCTGGGCACTAATGCCCTTTCTGACACAGCTGAGCCTGGTCCTCCTGGCCCCACCCAGACAGCTGGTCGCACACTGAGCACATCGGACCCGTCATGGCCTTAGGTCGTCATCTCTTCTCAACCTCGGTTGTCAGGCTTCAGAACCTAGACCTTATCTCCAATCACGGCCCGGGTTTGAAAATGATGCAGAAATCCGAACTCTTTCCCCATGGCAAGAAACCTTGTGGTTGGCATGTTGCCCAAGGTTCAGTGTAGTTGCAACCAGTGTGGCCCATGAGGCCCCGCCCATGCTTGCGGGCCTCATTGGTCACAAATACACCTTGTGACCCTCAGCCTGAGCCCAGTCCTCAGGTAAGGCCTCTCAGTGGCTGGATGGAGAGACAGCATATTGGGCTTGCCATGCCCCTAGGCCCCAATTTTTCACCGTAGTTCGGGTTGTCCCTTTACTCTTCCCCAGGGCTCTGCTTTGGAATTCCTCTTTTGGTGGGACACCTGAGGTAACAAACCTGAAACGAGTCCTCCCATTCCACAGACTGACGAAAAACAATTGGGATCGGGCCAAATCCACAGAGAGCAAGATTCGTCCATGGCCGCTGAGGCCACCCCAACATTCCACGGCCATTGCTGATACAGAATCCAGAGACAAAAGCCTGAGCACGCGCCTCAGACTCGCTCATTCTTAATATCCTGAAGAGTTCTTCAGATAAGAACATACACGGCACTCGAATGCACCCAAAATATATAGTCTAACCTGGGCACTAATGCACTGTCTGACAACCTGAGCCTGGACCTCGTGACCAACACCCAGACAGCTGACCGCACAGTGAGCACATCAGACCCGCCATGGCCTTAGGTCATCATCTCTTCCCTACCTTAGTTTTCAGGATTCAGAGACTAGACCTTATCTCCAATCACTGCCCAGGTGTGACTGTGATGCAGAAATCAGAACTCTTCCTTACTCAAGGAAACCTTGTGGTTGGCATGTTGTCCAATGTTCAGTGTAGGAGAAACCAGCATTCACCCTGAGGTCCAGCCCATTCTTGAGTGCGACGAGGGCATAAACACGCTTGTGTCCCTCAGCATGAGTCCTGTCCTCTAGTAGATCCTCTCAGTAGCTGGACCATTAGAAGTCATAATGGGCTTGACATGTCCCTAGGCCCCAATTTTAACCAGATTTCTGTTTGTCCAGGCGCCCCTCCCCAGGGATCTACTCTGGAATACCTCATTTGGTGGGACACCTGAGGTTGAAAAACAAAACAAAACAAATCAACCACTACAGAGCGACGGACTTCTTCCATCCCACGGAATGACCCCAAACTCTTTGGACGGGGCCATACCCCCAGAGAGTAAGACTCGTCCATTTCCCATGAAGTCACCCGGAAATTTCACGACCATGAGTGACACGATATCCAGAGACAAAAACTTGAGCAAGAGCCTCACACTCGCCCTTTTTTCATATCCCGAAGTGTTCTCCTCATGGTCTGTAGATCAGTCCTGCCATACCTATGACCCGAAACATAAGCCGAGTTTGTGTTTTCAGACAACTTTCCAAACAGCCCTGGCCTACACATCCTACAGGCTCAGGCCCCTGGAGCCAAACCTGACGACTGTGCTTACACTCTCCAATGGAATTGTATGTGCCCATTCCAATGGCCACAACCCTACTAATGGGATAAACCTCCAAAGTCCCTGAGGCCATCCCAAAATTTGTGGCTTTTCAGGATAAACAGGGGCAATCTGGGCCCATCTGAGCACCTACCTGCTCTCAGACCTGTAGACTGATGTCCCCAGAGGTAAAAAGGAACGAGAGAGCGCCGAATCCTAACCACTAGACCACCAGGGAGGCTGGTAAAAAGGAACGAACAGGCCCCTAGGCAACTATCGGATCCATTGTTTTGGATTCCAGGCATCTCTCCTCAGAGGCCTGGATTTCAATAACAGCATATGCCTGTTTCTTGACTCACCCATCAGAACAAATCTCATCTACACATAGGAAACTTGCATGATGGAGCTGTGAGAATGCCCCTCTTTAAGAGAACCCTTCAGGGACCCAGTGCCACCTCTTCATTCCAAGGTCTCCATAGACACAAAATCATATTAGGACACATCCACGGGCGAGTCCATTTCAAATCAGCCTCCTCGGTTGCTCCCCCAGGTCCAGCAGATCTAAACTGTCTTGTTGCTTGGAGACAATTGGAATTCGAGGTGGGCTACCCAGCGATCCATCCTTAGAACCCTGCTCGGAATCGTTTTCCTGGAGCCAACCAATAGGTCTCAATTGTCCTGCATAAGAATCTTTGCAGTTGGGAGCTTCTCAAAACTCCCATCGTGGAAAAACCCCCATGGTCTCGTGATCCACCCCCCCTTCAAGAATGGGCATGAGGGACAGAATGTCCAGCCTGAGCGATCGTCTGATCCTCGCCTTGACTTCAGACGCAAGAGATCTCGATTCAGGTCTGTAGATTGTGCCTGCCATATCCTCACTCAGAAACCTTGGCCTAGCTTGGGTTCTCAGAATTCCGTCCTCAGACTACTGGCCCTGAAGCCCTCCAGTTTGGCAATATAGAAATGCAATGCAGCACTCTGCCTACCGTCCAGAAGAAAAACATTGCCCTCTGGGGCTACCCAGAAACCCCCAATGAGGATCAACCTGCTGCACCCCAAATATATAGGCTGACTTGGGCACTAATGCCCATTCTGACAAGGCTGAGCCTGGACTTCCGGGTCCCACCCAAACAGCTGGCCGCACACTGAGCACATCGGATCTGCCATGGCCTTAGGTCGTCATCTCTTCTCAACTTTGGTTTTCAGGCTTCAGAACCTAGACCTTATCTCCATCACTGCCCAGGGGTGACTGTGATGAAGAAATCAGAACTCTTCCTTACCCATGGCAAGAAACCTTGTGGTTGGCATGTTGTCCAACGTTCAGTGTAGGAGAAACCAGCATTCACCCTGAGGCCCCGCCCATTCTTGTGTGCGATGAGGGCATAAACACGCATTGTGACCCTCAGCGTGAGTCCTGACATCTAGTACGTCCTCTCAGTGGCTGGACCATTAGATGTCATAATGGGCTTGACATGTCCCTAGGCCCCAATTTTTAACCAGATTTCTGGTTGTCCAGTCGCCCCTCCCCAGGGCTCTACTCTGGAAACCCTCATTCGGTGGGACACCTGAGGTTGAAAAAAAAAAAAAAAAAAAACAGAACAACGGATTTCTTAAATCCCACAGAATGACCCCAAACTCTTTGGACAAGGCCAAACCCCCAGAGAGTAAGACTCGTCCTTATCCCATGAAGTCACCCGGAAATTTCAAGACCATGAGTGACACGATGTCCAGAGAGAAAAACATGAGCAAGAGCCTCACACTCGCCCTTTTTTATATCCCGAGGAGTTCCTCTCATCGTCTGTAGATGCGTCCTGCCATACCTATGACCGGAAACATAAGCCTAGTTTGTGTTTCCAGACAACTGTCCAAACAGCCGTGGCCTACACACCCTACAGGCTCAGGGCCCTGGAGCCAAACCTGACGACTGTGCTTGCCCTCTCCAAGGGAATTGTATGTGCCCATTCCAATGGCCACAACCCAACTAAGAGGATAAACCTCCAAAGTCCCTGAGGCCATCACAATATTTTTGGCTTCCCAGGACAAACAGGGGCAATCTCGGCCCATCTGAGCACCTGCATGCACTCAGACACGTAGACTGATGTCCCCAGAGGTAAAAAGGAAGGAACAGGCTCCTATGCACCTATCGGATCCATTGATTTATTTTCCAGGCATCTCTCCACAGAGGCCTGGATTTCAATAACAGCATATGGCTGTTTCTTGACTCACCCATCAAAACAAATCTCATCTACACATGGGAAACTTGCACGATGGAGCTGTGTGAAAGCCTCTCTTTAGGAGAACCCTTCAGGGCCCCAGTGCCACCGCTTCATTCCAAGGTCTCCATAGAAACAAAATCATATTAGGACACATCCACGGGAGAGTCCATTTCAACTCAGCCTCCTCGGTTGCTCCCCCAGATCCAGCGGATCTAACTGTCTTGTTGATTGCAGACAATTGGAATGCGAGGTGGGCTACCCAGCCATCCATCCTTAGAACCCTGCTCGGAATCGTTGTCCTGGAGCCAACCAACAGGTCTCAATTGTCCTGCAGAAGAATCTTTGCAGTTGGGAGCTTCTCACAACTCCCATCGTGGGAAAACCCCCATGGCCTCGTGATCCACTCCCCCTTCAAGAAGGGGCCATCAGGGACAGAATGTCCAACCTGAGCGATCGTCTGATCCTCGCCCTGACTTCAGATGCACGAGACATCGATTCAGGTCTGTAGATTGTGCCTGCCATATCCTCAACCAGTATCCTAGGCCTAGCTTGGGTTCTCAGACTTCCATCCTCAGACTACTGGCCCACAAGCCCTCCAGTTTGGCAATCCAGACTACAATGCAGCACTCTGCCTGCCCTCCAGAAGAAAAACATTGCCCACTGGGCTTACCCAGACACCACCAATGGGGATCAACATGCACGGAATTCGGCTGTACCCCAAATATATAGGCTGACCTGGGCACTAATGCCCTTTCTGACACAGCAGAGCCTGGTCCTCCTGGCCCCACCCAGACAGCTGGTCGCACACTGAGCACATCGGACCAGTCATGGCCTTAGGTCGTCATCTCTTCTCAACCTCGGTTGTCAGGCTTCAGAACCTAGACCTTATCTCCAATCACGGCCCGGGTTTGAAAATGATGCAGAAATCCGAACTCTTTCCCCATGGCAAGAAACCTTGTGGTTGGCATGTTGCCCAAGGTTCAGTGTAGTTGCAACCAGTGTGGCCCATGAGGCCCCGCCCATGCTTGCGGGCCTCATTGGTCACAAATACACCTTGTGACCCTCAGCCTGAGCCCAGTCCTCAGGTAAGGCCTCTCAGTGGCTGGATGGAGAGACAGCATATTGGGCTTGCCATGCCCCTAGGCCCCAATTTTTCACCGTAGTTCGGGTTGTCCCTTTACTCTTCCCCAGGGCTCTGCTTTGGAATTCCTCTTTTGGTGGGACACCTGAGGTAACAAACCTGAAACGAGTCCTCCCATTCCACAGACTGACGAAAAACAATTGGGATCGGGCCAAATCCACAGAGAGCAAGATTCGTCCATGGCCGCTGAGGCCACCCCAACATTCCACGGCCATTGCTGATACAGAATCCAGAGACAAAAGCCTGAGCACGCGCCTCAGACTCGCTCATTCTTAATATCCTGAAGAGTTCTTCAGATAAGAACATACACGGCACTCGAATGCACCCAAAATATATAGTCTAACCTGGGCACTAATGCACTGTCTGACAACCTGAGCCTGGACCTCGTGACCAACACCCAGACAGCTGACCGCACAGTGAGCACATCAGACCCGCCATGGCCTTAGGTCAACATCTCTTCCCTACCTTAGTTTTCAGGATTCAGAGACTAGACCTTATCTCCAATCACTGCCCAGGTGTGACTGTGATGCAGAAATCAGAACTCTTACTTACTCAAGGAAACCTTGTGGTTGGCATGTTGTCCAATGTTCAGTGTAGGAGAAACCAGCATTCACCCTGAGGTCCAGCCCATTCTTGAGTGCGACGAGGGCATAAACACGCTTGTGTCCCTCAGCATGAGTCCTGTCCTCTAGTAGATCCTCTCAGTAGCTGGACCATTAGAAGTCATAATGGGCTTGACATGTCCCTAGGCCCCAATTTTAACCAGATTTCTGTTTGTCCAGGCGCCCCTCCCCAGGGATCTACTCTGGAATACCTCATTTGGTGGGACACCTGAGGTTGAAAAACAAAACAAAACAAATCAACCACAACAGAGCGACGGACTTCTTCCATCCCACGGAATGACCCCAAACTCTTTGGACGGGGCCATACCCCCAGAGAGTAAGACTCGTCCATTTCCCATGAAGTCACCCGGAAATTTCACGACCATGAGTGACACGATATCCAGAGACAAAAACTTGAGCAAGAGCCTCACACTCGCCCTTTTTTCATATCCCGAAGTGTTCTCCTCATGGTCTGTAGATCAGTCCTGCCATACCTATGACCCGAAACATAAGCCGAGTTTGTGTTTTCAGACAACAGTCCAAACAGCCCTGGCCTACACATCCTACAGGCTCAGGCCCCTGGAGCCAAACCTGACGACTGTGCTTGCCCTCTCCAAGGGAATTGTATGTGACCATACCAATGGCCACAACCCTACTAAGAGGATAAACCTCCAAAGTCCCTGAGGCCATCCCAATATTTGTGGCTTCCCAGGACAAACAGGGGCAATCTGGGCCATCTGAGCACCTACCGCCACTCAGACCCGTAGCCTGATGTCCCCAGATGTAAAAAGGAAAGAACAGGCCCCTAGGCACCTATCGGATCCATTGGTTTGGCGTCCAGGCATCTCTCCTCAGAGGCCTGGATTTCAATAACAGCATATGGCTGTTTCTTGACTCACCCATCAGAACAAATCTCATCTACACCTGGGAAACTTGCAAGATGGAGGTGTGTGAAAGCCTCTCTTTAGGAGAACCCTTCAGGGCCTCAGTTCTCCCGCTTCATTCCAAGGTCTCCATAGACGCAAAATCATATTAGGGCACATGCACAGGAGAGTCCATTTCAACTCAGCCTCCTCGGTTGCTCCCCCAGATCCAGCATATCTAACCTGTCTTGTTGCGTGGAGACAATTGGAATGTGAGGTGGGCTACCCAGCCATCCATTCTTAGAACCCTGCTCGGAATTGTTGTCCTGGAGCCACCAACAGGTCTCAATTGTCCTGCAGAAGAATCTTTGCAGTTGGGAGCTTTTCACAACCTCCATCGTAGGAAAAACACCATGGCCTCTTAATCCACCCCCCCTTTCAAAAAGGGGCATCAGGGACAGAATGTCCAACCTGAGCGATCGTCCGATCCTCGCCCTGACTTCAGATGCACGAGATCTCGATTCAGGTAAGTAGATTGTGCCTGCCATATCCTCACCCAGAATCCTAGGCCTAGCTTGGGTTCTCAGACTTCCGTCCTCAGACTACTGGCCCACAAGCCGTCCAGTTTGGCAATCCAGACTACAATGCAGCACTCTACCTGCACTCCAGAAGGAAAACATTGCCCTCTGTGGCTACCCAGAAACCGCAAATGAGGATCAACCTGCACGCCATTCGGCTGTACCCCAAATATATAGGCTGACCTGGGCACTAATGCCCTTTCTGACACAGCCTGAGCCTGGACATCCTGGCCCCACCCAGACAACTGGCCGCACGCTGAGCACATCGGACCCGCCATGGCCTTAGGTCGTCATCTCTTCTCAACCTCGGGTTTCAGGCTTCAGAACCTCGACCTTATCTCCAATCACGGCCCGGGTTTGAAAATGATGCAGAAATCAGAACTCTTTCCCCATGGCAAGTAACCTTGTGGTTGGCATGTTGTCCAAGGTTCAGTGTAGTTGCAACCAGTGTGGCCCATGAGGCCCCGCCCATGCTTGCGGGCCTCATTGGTCAAAAATACACCTTGTGGCCCTCAGCCTGAGCCAAGTCCTCAGGTAAGGCCTCTCAGTGGCTGGATGGAGAGACAGCATATTGGGCTTGCCATGCCCCTAGGCCCCAATTTTTCACCGTAGTTCGGGTTGTCCCTTCACTCATCCCCAGGGCTCTGCTTGGGAATTCCTCTTTTGTTGGGACACCTGAGGTAACAAACCTGAAAGGAGTCCTCCCATTCCACAGATTGACGAAAAACAATTGGGATCGGGCCAAATCCACAGAGAGCAAGATTCGTCCATGGCCCCTGAGGCCACCCCAATATTCCACGGCCATCGCTGATACAAAATCCAGAGAGAAAAGCCTGACCACGCGCCTCAGACTCGCTCATTCTTAATATCCTGAAGAGTTCTTCAGATAAGAACATACACGGCACTCGAATGCACCCAAAATATATAGTCTAACCTGGGCACTAATGCACTGTCTGACAACCTGAGCCTGGACCTCGTGACCAACACCCAGACAGCTGACCGCACACTGAGCACATCAGACCCGCCATGGCCTTAGGTCATCATCTCTTCCCTACCTTAGTTTTCAGGCTTCAGAAACTAGACCTTATCTCCAATCACTGCCCAGGTGTGACTGTGTGCAGAAATCAGAACTCTTCCTTACCCATGGCAAGAAACCTTGTGGGTGGCATGTTGTCCAACGTTCAGGGTAGGAGATACCAGCATTCAGCCTGAGTCCCCGCCCATTCTTTAGTGCTACGAGGGCATAAACACGCTTGTGTCCCTCAGCGTGAGTCCTGTCCTCTAGTAGATCCTCTCAGTGACAGGACCATTAGATGTCATAATGGGCTTGACATGTCCCTAGGCCCCAATATTTAACCAGATTTCTGGTTGTCCAGTCGCCCCTCCCCTGGGCTCTACTATGGAATCCCTCATTTGGTGGGACACCTGAGGTTGAAAAACAAAACAAAACAAATCAACCACAACAGAGCAACGGACTTCTTCCATCCCACAGAATGACCCCAAACTCTTTGGACGGGGCCAAACCCCCAGAGAGTAAGACTCGTCCATTTCCCATGAAGTCACCCGGAAATTTCACGACCATGAGTGACACGATATCCAGAGACAAAAACTTGAGCAATAGCCTCACACTCGCCCTTTTTTCATATCCCGAAGTGTTCTCCTCATGGTCTGTAGATCAGTCCTGCCATACCTATGACCCGAAACATAAGCCGAGTTTGTGTTTTCAGACAACTTTCCAAACAGCCCTGGCCTACACATCCTACAGGCTCAGGCCCCTGGAGCCAAACCTGACGACTGTGCTTACACTCTCCAAGGGAATTGTATGTGCCCATTCCAATGGCCACAACCCTACTAATGGGATAAACCTCCAAAGTCCCTGAGGCCATCCCAAAATTTGTGGCTTTTCAGGATAAACAGGGGCAATCTGGGCCCATCTGAGCACCTACCTGCTCTCAGACCTGTAGACTGATGTCCCCAGAGGTAAAAAGGAACGAGAGAGCGCCGAATCCTAACCACTAGACCACCAGGGAGGCTGGTAAAAAGGAACGAACAGGCCCCTAGGCAACTATCGGATCCATTGTTTTGGATTCCAGGCATCTCTCCTCAGAGGCCTGGATTTCAATAACAGCATATGCCTGTTTCTTGACTCACCCATCAGAACAAATCTCATCTACACATGAGAAACTTGCATGATGGAGCTGTGTGAATGCCCCTCTTTAAGAGAACCCTTCAGGGACCCAGTACCACCTCTTCATTCCAAGGTCTCCATAGACACAAAATCATATTAGGACACATCCACGGGCGAGTCCATTTCAAATCAGCCTCCTCGGTTGCTCCCCCAGGTCCAGCAGATCTAACCTGTCTTGTTGCTTGGAGACAATTGGAATGCGAGGTGGGCTACCCAGCGATCCATCCTTAGAACCCTGCTCGGAATCGTTTTCCTAGAGACAACCAATAGGTCTCAATTGTCCTGCATAAGAATCTTTGCAGTTGGGAGCTTCTCAAAACTCCCATCGTGGAAAAACCCCCATGGTCTCGTGATACACCCCCTGTCAAGAAGGGGCATGAGGGACAGAATGTCCAACCTGAGCGATCGTCTGATCCTCGCCTTGACGTCAGACGCAAGAGATCTCGATTCAGGTCTGTAGATTGTGCCTGCCATATCCTCACTCAGAAACCTTGGCCTAGCTTGGGTTCTCAGAATTCCGTCCTCAGACTACTGGCCCAGAAGCCCTCCAGTTTGGCAATATAGAAATGCAATGCAGCACTCTGCCTACCGTCCAGAAGAAAAACATTGCCCTCTGGGGCTACCCAGAAACCCCCAATGAGGATCAACCTGCTGCACCCCAAATATATAGGCTGACTTGGGCACTAATGCCCATTCTGACAAGGCTGAGCCTGGACTTCCTGGTCCCACCCAAACAGCTGGCCGCACACTGAGCACATCGGATCCGCCATGGCCTTAGGTCGTCATCTCTTCTCAACTTTGGTTTTCAGGCTTCAGAACCTAGACCTTATCTCCAATCACTGCCCAGGGGTGACTGTGATGAAGAAATCAGAACTCTTCCTTACCCATGGCAAGAAACCTTGTGGTTGGCATGTTGTCCAACGTTCAGTGTAGGAGAAACCAGCATTCACCCTGAGGCCCCGCCCATTCTTGTGTGCGATGAGGGCATAAACACGCATTGTGACCCTCAGCGTGAGTCCTGACGTCTAGTACGTCCTCTCAGTGGCTGGACCATTAGATGTCATAATGGGCTTGACATGTCCCTAGGCCCCAATTTTTAACCAGATTTCTGGTTGTCCAGTCGCCCCTCCCCAGGGCTCTACTCTGGAAACCCTCATTCGGTGGGACACCTGAGGTTGAAAAAAAAAAAAAAAAACAGAACAACGGATTTCTTAAATCCCACAGAATGACCCCAAACTCTTTGGACAAGGCCAAACCCCCAGAGAGTAAGACTCGTCCTTATCCCATGAAGACACCCGGAAATTTCAAGACCATGAGTGACACGATGTCCAGAGAGAAAAACATGAGCAAGAGCCTCACACTCGCCCTTTTTTATATCCCGAGGAGTTCCTCTCATCGTCTGTAGATGCGTCCTGCCATACCTATGACCGGAAACATAAGCCTAGTTTGTGTTTCCAGACAACTGTCCAAACAGCCGTGGCCTACACACCCTACAGGCTCAGGGCCCTGGAGCCAAACCTGACGACTGTGCTTGCCCTCTCCAAGGGAATTGTATGTGCCCATTCCAATGGCCACAACCCAACTAAGAGGATAAACCTCCAAAGTCCCTGAGGCCATCACAATATTTTTGGCTTCCCAGGACAAACAGGGGCAATCTCGGCCCATCTGAGCACCTGCATGCACTCAGACACGTAGACTGATGTCCCCAGAGGTAAAAAGGAAGGAACAGGCTCCTATGCACCTATCGGATCCATTGATTTATTTTCCAGGCATCTCTCCACAGAGGCCTGGAGTTCAATAACAGCATATGGCTGTTTCTTGACTCACCCATCAGAACAAATCTCATCTACACATGGGAAACTTGCACGATGGAGCTGTGTGAAAGCCTCTCTTTAGGAGAACCCTTCAGGGCCCCAGTGCCACCGCTTCATTCCAAGGTCTCCATAGAAACAAAATCATATTAGGACACATCCACGGGAGAGTCCATTTCAACTCAGCCTCCTCGGTTGCTCCCCCAGATCCAGCGGATCTAACTCTCTTGTTGATTGCAGACAATTGGAATGCGAGGTGGGCTACCCAGCCATCCATCCTTAAAACCCTGCTCGGAATCGTTGTCCTGGAGCCAACCAACAGGTCTCAATTGTCCTGCAGAAGAATCTTTGCAGTTGGGAGCTTCTCACAACTCCCATCGTGGGAAAACCCCCATGGCCTCGTGATCCACTCCCCCTTCAAGAAGGGGCCATCAGGGACAGAATGTCCAACCTGAGCGATCGTCTGAATCTCGCCCTGACTTCAGATGCACGAGACATCGATTCAGGTCTGTAGATTGTGCCTGCCATAACCTCAACCAGTATCCTAGGCCTAGCTTGGGTTCTCAGACTTCCATCCTCAGACTACTGGCCCACAAGCCCTCCAGTTTGGCAATCCAGACTACAATGCAGCACTCTGCCTGCCCTCCAGAAGTAAAACATTGCCCACTGGGCTTACCCAGACACCACCAATGAGGATCAACATGCACGGAATTCGGCTGTACCCCAAATATATAGGCTGACCTGGGCACTAATGCCCTTTCTGACACAGCTGAGACTGGTCTTCCTGGCCCCACCCAGACAGCTGGTCGCACACTGAGCACATCGGACCCGTCATGGCCTTAGGTCGTCATCTCTTCTCAACCTCGGTTTTCAGGCTTCAGAACCTAGACCTTATCTCCAATCACGGCCCGGGTTTGAAAATGATGCAGAAATCCGAACTCTTTCCCCATGGCAAGAAACCTTGTGGTTGGCATGTTGCCCAAGTTTCAGTGTAGTTGCAACCAGTGTGGCCCATGAGGCCCCGCCCATGCTTGCGGGCCTCATTGGTCACAAATACACCTTGTGACCCTCAGCCTGAGCCCAGTCCTCAGGTAAGGCCTCTCAGTGGCTGGATGGAGAGACAGCATATTGGGCTTGCCATGCCCCTAGGCCCCAATTTTTCACCGTAGTTCGGGTTGTCCCTTTACTCTTCCCCAGGGCTCTGCTTTGGAATTCCTCTTTTGGTGGGACACCTGAGGTAACAAACCTGAAACGAGTCCTCCCATTCCACAGACTGACGAAAAACAATTGGGATCGGGCCAAATCCACAGAGAGCAAGTTTCTTCCATGGCCGCTGAGGCCACCCCAACATTCCACGGCCATTGCTGATACAGAATCCAGAGACAAAAGCCTGAGCACGCGCCTCAGACTCGCTCATTCTTAATATCCTGAAGAGTTCTTCAGATAAGAACATACACGGCACTCGAATGCACCCAAAATATATAGTCTAACCTGGGCACTAATGCACTGTCTGACAACCTGAGCCTGGACCTCGTGACCAACACCCAGACAGCTGACCGCACAGTGAGCACATCAGACCCGCCATGGCCTTAGGTCATCATCTCTTCCCTACCTTAGTTTTCAGGATTCAGAGACTAGACCTTATCTCCAATCACTGCCCAGGTGTGACTGTGATGCAGAAATCAGAACTCTTCCTTACTCATGGCAGGAAACCTTGTGGTTGGCATGTTGTCCAATGTTCAGTGTAGGAGAAACCAGCATTCACCCTGTGGTCCAGCCCATTCTTGAGTGCGACGAGGGCATAAACACACTTGTGTCCCTCAGCGTGAGTCTTGTCCTCTAGTAGATCCTCTCAGTGGCTGGATCATTAGAAGTCATAATGGGCTTGACATGTCCCTAGGCCCCAATTTTAACCAGATTTCTGGTTGTCCAGTCGCCCCTCCCCAGGGATCTACTCTGGAATACCTCATTTGGTGGGACACCTGAGGTTGAAAAACAAAACAAAACAAATCAACCACAACAGAGCAACGGACTTCTTCCATCCCACGGAATGACCCCAAACTCTTTGGACGGGGCCAAACCCCCAGTGAGTAAGACTCGTCCATTTCCCATGAAGTCACCCGGAAATTTCACGACCATGAGTGACACGATATCCAGAGACAAAAACTTGAGCAAGAGCCTCACACTCGCCCTATTTTCATATCCCGAAGAGTTCTCCTCATGGTCTGTAGATCAGTCCTGCCATACCTATGACCCGAAACATAAGCCGAGTTTGTGTTTTCAGACAACTGTCCAAACAACCGTGGCCTACACATCCTACAGGCTCAGGCCCCTGGAGCCAAACCTGACGACTGTGCTTGCCCTCTCCAAGGGAATTGTATGTGACCATACCAATGGCCACAACCCTACTAAGAGGATAAACCTCCAAAGTCCCTGAGGCCATCCCAATATTTGTGGATTCCCAGGACAAACAGGGGCAATCTGGGCCCATCTGAGCACCTACCGCCACACAGACCCGTAGCCTGATGTCCCCAGATGTAAAAAGGAAAGAACAGGCCCCTAGGCACCTATCGGATCCATTGGTTTGGCATCCAGGCATCTCTCCTCAGAGGCTTGGATTTCAATAACAGCATATGGCTGTTTCTTGACTCACCCATCAGAACAAATCTCATCTACACCTGGGAAACTTGCAAGATGGAGGTGTGTGAAAGCCTCTCTTTAGGAGAACCCTTCAGGGCCTCAGTTCTCCCGCTTCATTCCAAGGTCTCCATAGACGCAAAATCATATTAGGGCACATGCACAGGAGAGTCCATTTCAACTCAGCCTCCTCGGTTGCTCCCCCAGATCCAGCATATCTAACCTGTCTTGTTGCGTGGAGACAATTGGAATGTGAGGTGGGCTACCCAGCCATCCATTCTTAGAACCCTGCTCGGAATTGTTGTCCTGGAGCCACCAACAGGTCTCAATTGTCCTGCAGAAGAATCTTTGCAGTTGGGAGCTTTTCACAACCTCCATCGTAGGAAAACACCCATGGCCTCTTAATCCACCCCCCCTTTCAAAAAGGGGCATCAGGGACAGAATGTCCAACCTGAGCGATCGTCCGATCCTCGCCCTGACTTCAGATGCATGAGATCTCGATTCAGGTAAGTAGATTGTGCCTGCCATATCCTCACCCAGAATCCTAGGCCTAGCTTGGGTTCTCAGACTTCCGTCCTCAGAGTACTGGCCCACAAGCCGTCCAGTTTGGCAATCCAGACTACAATGCAGCACTCTTCCTGCACTCCAGAAGGAAAACATTGCCCTCTGTGGCTACCCAGAAACCGCAAATGAGGATCAACCTGCACGCCATTCGGCTGTACCCCAAATATATAGGCTGACCTGGGCACTAATGCCCTTTCTGACACAGCCTGAGCCTGGACATCCTGGCCCCACCCAGACAACTGGCCGCACGCTGAGCACATCGGACCCGCCATGGCCTTAGGTCGTCATCTCTTCTCAACCTCGGGTTTCAGGCTTCAGAACCTCGACCTTATCTCCAATCACGGCCCGGGTTTGAAAATGATGCAGAAATCAGAACTCTTTCCCCATGGCAAGTAACCTTGTGGTTGGCATGTTGTCCAAGGTTCAGTGTAGTTGAAACCAGTGTGGCCCATGAGGCCCCGCCCATGCTTGCGGGCCTCATTGGTCACAAATACACCTTGTGACCCTCAGCCTGAGCCAAGTCCTCAGGTAAGGCCTCTCAGTGGCTGGATGGAGAGACAGCATATTGGGCTTGCCATGCCCCTAGGCCCCAATTTTTCACCGTAGTTCGGGTTGTCCCTTCACTCATCCCCAGGGCTCTGCTTGGGAATTCCTCTTTTGTTGGGACACCTGAGGTAACAAACCTGAAAGGAGTCCTCCCATTCCACAGATTGACGAAAAACAATTGGGATCGGGCCAAATCCACAGAGAGCAAGATTCGTCCATGGCCCCTGAGGCCACCCCAATATTCCACGGCCATCGCTGATACAAAATCCAGAGACAAAAGCCTGAGCACGCGCCTCAGACTCGCTCATTCTTAATATCCTGAAGAGTTCTTCAGATAAGAACATACACGGCACTCGAATGCACCCAAAATATATAGTCTAACCTGGGCACTAATGCACTGTCTGACAACCTGAGCCTGGACCTCGACCAACACCCAGACAGCTGACCGCACACTGAGCACATCAGACCCGCCATGGCCTTAGGTCATCATCTCTTCCCTACCTTAGTTTTCAGGCTTCAGAAACTAGACCTTATCTCCAATCACTGCCCAGGTGTGACTGTGTGCAGAAATCAGAACTCTTCCTTACCCATGGCAAGAAACCTTGTGGGTGGCATGTTGTCCAACGTTCAGGGTAGGAGATACCAGCATTCAGCCTGAGTCCCCGCCCATTCTTTAGTGCTACGAGGGCATAAACACGCTTGTGTCCCTCAGCGTGAGTCCTGTCCTCTAGTAGATCCTCTCAGTGACAGGACCATTAGATGTCATAATGGGCTTGACATGTCCCTAGGCCCCAATATTTAACCAGATTTCTGGTTGTCCAGTCGCCCCTCCCCTGGGCTCTACTATGGAATCCCACATTTGGTGGGACACCTGAGGTTGAAAAACAAAACAAAACAAATCAACCACAAAGAGCGACGGACTTCTTCCATCCCACAGAATGACCCCAAACTCTTTGGACGGGGCCAAACCCCCAGAGATTAAGACTCGTCCATTTCCCATGAAGTCACCCGGAAATTTCACGACCATGAGTGACACGATATCCAGAGACAAAAACTTGAGCAATAGCCTCACACTCGCCCTTTTTTCATATCCCGAAGTGTTCTCCTCATGGTCTGTAGATCAGTCCTGCCATACCTATGACCCGAAACATAAGCCGAGTTTGTGTTTTCAGACAACTTTCCAAACAGCCCTGGCCTACACATCCTACAGGCTCAGGCCCCTGGAGCCAAACCTGACGACTGTGCTTACACTCTCCAAGGGAATTGTATGTGCCCATTCCAATGGCCACAACCCTACTAATGGGATAAACCTCCAAAGTCCCTGAGGCCATCCCAAAATTTGTGGCTTTTCAGGATAAACAGGGGCAATCTGGGCCCATCTGAGCACCTACCTGCTCTCAGACCTGTAGACTGATGTCCCCAGAGGTAAAAAGGAATGAGAGAGCGCCGAATCCTAACCACTAGACCACCAGGGAGGCTGGTAAAAAGGAACGAACAGGCCCCTAGGCAACTATCGGATCCATTGTTTTGGATTCCAGGCATCTCTCCTCAGAGGCCTGGATTTCAATAACAGCATATGCCTGTTTCTTGACTCACCCATCAGAACAAATCTCATCTACACATGGGAAACTTGCATGATGGAGCTGTGTGAATGCCCCTCTTTAAGAGAACCCTTCAGGGACCCAGTGCCACCTCTTCATTCCAAGGTCTCCATAGACACAAAATCATATTAGGACACATCCACGGGCGAGTCCATTTCAAATCAGCCTCCTCGGTTGCTCCCCCAGGTCCAGCAGATCTAAACTGTCTTGTTGCTTGGAGACAATTGGAATGCGAGGTGGGCTACCCAGCGATCCATCCTTAGAACCCTGCTCGGAATCGTTTTCCTGGAGCCAACCAATAGGTCTCAATTGTCCTGCATAAGAATCTTTGCAGTTGGGAGCTTCTCAAAACTCCCATCGTGGAAAAACCCCCATGGTCTCGTGACCCACCCCCCCCCCTTCAAGAAGGGGCATGAGGGACAGAATGTCCAACCTGAGCGATCGTCTGATCCTCGCCTTGACTTCAGACGCAAGAGATCTCGATTCAGGTCTGTAGATTGTGCCTGCCATATCCTCACTCAGAAACCTTGGCCTAGCTTGGGTTCTCAGAATTCCGTCCTCAGACTACTGGCCCAGAAGCCCTCCAGTTTGGCAATATAGAAATTCAATGCAGCACTCTGCCTACCGTCCAGAAGAAAAACATTGCCCTCTGGGGCTACCCAGAAACCCCCAATGAGGATCAACCTGCTGCACCCCAAATATATAGGCTGACTTGGGCACTAATGCCCATTCTGACAAGGCTGAGCCTGGACTTCCTGGTCCCACCCAAACAGCTGGCCGCACACTGAGCACATCGGATCCGCCATGGCCTTAGGTCGTCATCTCTTCTCAACTTTGGTTTTCAGGCTTCAGAACCTAGACCTTATCTCCAATCACTGCCCAGGGGTGACTGTGATGAAGAAATCAGAACTCTTCCTTACCCATGGCAAGAAACCTTGTGGTTGGCATGTTGTCCAACGTTCAGTGTAGGAGAAACCAGCATTCACCCTGAGGCCCCGCCCATTCTTGTGTGCGATGAGGGCATAAACACGCATTGTGACCCTCAGCGTGAGTCCTGACGTCTAGTATGTCCTCTCAGTGGCTGGACCATTAGATGTCATAATGGGCTTGACATGTCCCTAGGCCCCAATTTTTAACCAAATTTCTGGTTGTCCAGTCGCCCCTCCCCAGGGCTCTACTCTGGAAACCCTCATTCGGTGGGACACCTGAGGTTGAAAAAAAAAAACAAAACAGAACAACGGATTTCTTCAATCCCACAGAATGACCCCAAACTCTTTGGACAAGGCCAAACCCCCAGAGAGTAAGACTCGTCCTTATCCCATGAAGTCACCCGGAAATTTCAAGACCATGAGTGACACGATGTCCAGAGAGAAAAACATGAGCAAGAGCCTCACACTCGCCCTTTTTTATATCCCGAGGAGTTCCTCTCATCGTCTGTAGATGCGTCCTGCCATACCTATGACCGGAAACATAAGCCTAGTTTGTGTTTCCAGACAAATGTCCAAACAGCCGTGGCCTACACACCCTACAGGCTCAGGGCCCAGGAGCCAAACCTGACGACTGTGCTTGCCCTCTCCAAGGGAATTGTATGTGCCCATTCCAATGGCCACAACCCAACTAAGAGGATAAACCTCCAAAGTCCCTGAGGCCATCACAATATTTTTGGCTTCCCAGGACAAACAGGGGCAATCTCGGCCCATCTGAGCACCTGCATGCACTCAGACACGTAGACTGATGTCCCCAGAGGTAAAAAGGAAGGAACAGGCTCCTATGCACCTATCGGATCCATTGATTTATTTTCCAGGCATCTCTCCACAGAGGCCTGGATTTCAATAACAGCATATGGCTGTTTCTTGACTCACCCATCAAAACAAATCTCATCTACACATGGGAAACTTGCACGATGGAGCTGTGTGAAAGCCTCTCTTTAGGAGAACCCTTCAGGGCCCCAGTGACACCCCTTCATTCCAAGGTCTCCATAGAAACAAAATCATATTAGGACACATCCACGGGAGAGTCCATATCAACTCAGCCTCCTCGGTTGCTCCCCCAGATCCAGCGGATCTAAGTGTCTTGTTGATTGCAGACAATTGGAATGCGAGGTGGGCTACCCAGCCATCCATCCTTAAAACCCTGCTCGGAATCGTTGTCCTGGAGCCAACCAACAGGTCTCAATTGTCCTGCAGAAGAATCTTTGCAGTTTGGAGCTTCTCACAACTCCCATCGTGGGAAAACCCCCATGGCCTCGTGATCCACTCCCCCTTCAAGAAGGGGCCATCAGGGACAGAATGTCCAACCTGAGCGATCGTCTGATCCTCGCCCTGACTTCAGATGCACGAGACATCGATTCAGGTCTGTAGATTGTGCCTGCCATATCCTCAACCAGTATCCTAGGCCTAGCTTGGGTTCTCAGACTTCCATCCTCAGACTACTGGCCCACAAGCCCTCCAGTTTGGCAATCCAGACTACAATGCAGCACTCTGCCTGCCCTCCAGAAGTAAAACATTGCCTACTGGGCTTACCCAGACACCACCAATGAGGATCAACATGCACGGAATTTGGCTGTACCCCAAATATATAGGCTGACCTGGGCACTAATGCCCTTTCTGACACAGCTGAGCCTGGTCCTCCTGGCCCCACCCAGACAGCTGGTCACACACTGAGCACATCGGACCTGTCATGGCCTTAGGTCGTCATCTCTTCTCAACCTCGGTTTTCAGGCTTCAGAACCTAGACCTTATCTCCAATCACGGCCTGGGTTTGAAAATGATGCAGAAATCAGAACTCTTTCACCATTGCAAGAAACCTTGTGGTTGGCATGTTGTCCAAGTTTCTCTGTAGTTGAAATCAGTGTGGCACATGAGGCCCCGCCCATGCTTGCGGGCCACATTTGTCACAAACACACATTGTGACCCTCAGCCTGAGCCCAGTCCTCAGGTAAGGCTTCTCAGTGGCTGGATGGAGAGACAGCATATTGGGCTTGCCATGCGCTTAGGCCCCAATTTTTAACCGTAGTTCGGGTTGTCCCTTCACTCTTCCCCAGGGCTCTGCTTTGGAATTCCTCTTTTGGTGGGACACCTGAGGTAACAACATGAAAGGAGTCCTCCCATCCCACAGATTGACGAAAAACAATAGGGATCGGGCCAAATCCACAGAGAGCAAGATTCGTACATGGCCCATGAGGCCTCCCCAACATTCCACGGCCATCACTGATACAAAATCCAGAGACAAAAGCCTGATCACACGCCTCAGACTCGATCATTCTTCATATCCTGAAGAGTTCTTCAGATAAGAACGTACACGACACTCGAATTCACCCAAAATATATAGACTAACCTGGGCACTAATGCACTGTCTGACAACCTGGGCCCGGACCTCGTGACCAACACCCAGACAGCTGACCGCACACTGAGCACATCAGACCCGCCATGGCCTTAGGTCATCATCTCTTCCCTACCACAGTTTTCAGGCTTCAGAACCTAGACTGTATTTCCAGGCACTGCCCAGGGGTGACTGTGATGCAGAAATCAGAACTTTTCCTTACCCATGTCAAGAAACCTTGTGGTTGGCATGTTGTCCAACGTTTAGTGTAGGAGAAACCAGCATTCACCCTGAGGCCCCGCCCATTCTTGTGTGCGACGAGGGCATAAACACGCATTGTGACCCTCAGCGTGAGTCCTCTCCTCTAGTACGTCCTCTCAGTGGCTGGATCATTAGATGTCATAATGGGCTTGACATGTCCCAAGGCCCCAATTTTTAACCAGATTTCTGGTTATCCCGTCGCCCCTCCCCAGGACTCTACTCTGGAATCCCTCATTTGGTTTGACACCTGAGTTTGAAAATCAAAAGATAACAAATCAGCAACAACAGAGCAACGGACTTCTTCCATCCCACAGAATGTCCCCAAACTCTTTGGACGGGGCCAAACCCCCAGAGAGGAAGACTCGTCCAGGTCCCATGAAGTAACCCGGAAAATTCACGACCATGAGTGACACGATATCCAGAGACAAAAACTTGAGCAAGAGCCTCACACTCGCCCTTTTTTCATATCCCGAAGAGTTCTCCTCATGGTCTGTAGATCAGTCCTGCCATACCTATGACCCGAATCATAAGCCGAGTTTGTGTTTTCAGACAACTTTCCAAACAGCCGTGCCCTACATATCCTACAGGCTCAGGCCCCTTTAACCAAACCTGACGACTCTACTTGCCCTCTCCAAGGGAATTGTATGTGCCCATTCCAATGGCCACAACCTTACTAAGAGGAAAAACCTCCAAAGTCCCTGAGGCCATCCCAATATTTGTTGCTTCCCAGTACAAACAGGGGCAATCTGGGCCCATCTGAGGACATACCTGCACTCAGACCCGTAGACTGATGTCCCCAGAGGTAAAAAGGAACGAACAGGCCCCTAGGCACCTATCGGATCCATTGCTTTGGTTTCCAGGCATCTCTCCTCAGAGGCCTGGCTTTCAATAACAGCATATGGCTGTTTCTTGACTCACCCATCAGAACAAATCTCATCTACACATAGGGAACTTGCACGATGGAGCTGTGTGAAAGCCTCTCTTTAGGAGAACCCTTCAGGGCCACAGTGCCACCGCTTCATTCCAAGGTCTCCATAGACACAAAATCATATTAGGACACATCCACGGGAGAGTCCATTTCAACTCAGCCTCCTCGGTTGCTCCCCCAGATTCAGCATTTCTAAACTGTCTTGTTGCTTGGAGACAATTGGAATGCGAGGTGGGCTACCCAGCCATCGATCCTTAGAACCCTGCTCGGAATCGTTGTCCTCGAGCCAACCAACATGTCACAATTGTCCTACAGAAGAATCTTTGCAGCTAGGAGCTTCTCACAACTCCCATCGTGGGAAAACCCCCATGGCCTCGTGATCCACCCCCCCTTCAAGAAGGGGCCATCAGGCACAGACTGTCCAACCTCAGCGATCGTCTGATCCTCGCCTGTCTTCAGATGCACGAGATCTCGATTCAGGTCTGTAGATTTTGCCTGCCATATCCTCACCCAGAATCCTAGGCCTAGCTTGGGTTCTCAGACTTCCTTCCTCAGACTACTGGCCCACAAGCCCTCTAGTTTGGCAATCCAGAACTACAATGCAGAACTATGCCTGCCCTCCAAAAGATAATCATTGCCCTCTGGGCTACCCAGTAACCCCAAATGAGGATCAACTGGGAACGCATTTCGGCTGTACCCCAATATAGGCTGACCTGGGAACTAATGCCCTTTCTCACACAGCCTGAGCCTGGACCTCCGGGCCCCACCCAGACAGCTGGACGCACACTGAGCACATCGGACCCACCATGGCCTTAGGTCGTCATCTCTTCTCAATCTCGGTTTTCAGGCTTCAGAACCTAGACCTTATCTCCAATCACGGCCCGGGTTTGAAAATGATGCAGAAATCAGAACTCTTTCGCCATGGCAAGAAACCTTGTGGTCGGCATGTTGTCCAACGTCAGTGTAGGAGAAAACAGCATTCAGCCTGAGGCCCCGCCCATTCTTGAGTGCAATGAAGGCATAACACGCATTGTGACCCTCAGCGTGAGTCCTGTCCACTAGTACGTCCTCTCAGTGGATGGAACATTAGATGTCATAATGGGCTTGACATGTCCCTAGACCCCAATTTTTAACCAGATTTCTGGTTGTCCATTCGGCCCTCCCCAGGGCTCTACTCTGGAATCCCTCATTTAGTGGGACACCTGAGGTTGAAAAACAAAACAAAAAAATCATCAACAACAGAACAACGGACTTCTTCCATCCCACAGAATGTCCCCAAACTCTTTGGACGGGGCCAAACCCCCAGAGAGTAAGACTCGTCCATTTCCCATGAAGTCACCTGGAAATTTCACGACCATGAGTGACACGATATCGAGAGACAAAAACTTGAACAAGAGCCTCACACTCGCCCTTTTTTCATATTCCGAAATGTTCTCCTCATGGTCTGTAGATCAGTCCTGCCATACCTATGTCCCGAAACATAAGCCGACTTTGTGTTTCAGACAACTGTCCAAACAGCCCTGGCCTACACACCCCACAGGCTCAGGCCCCTGGAGCCAAACCTGACGACTGTGCTTGCCCTCTCGTAAGGAATTATATGTGACCATACCAATGGCCACAACCCTACTAAAATGATAAACCTCCAAAGTCCCTGAGGCCATCCCAATAGTGGTGGCTTCCCAAGACAAACAAAGGCAATCTGAGCCATCTGAGAACCTACCTGCACTCAGACTTGTAGACTGATATCCCCAGAGGTAAAAAGGAACGAACAGGCCCCTAGGCCCTAATTGGATCCATTGCTTTGGTTTCCAGGCATCTCTCCTCAGAGGCCTGGATTTCAGTACCAGCATATGGCTGTTTCTTGACTCACCCTTCAGAACAAATCTCATCTACACATGGGAAACTTGCACGTGGGAGTGATGTCAAAGCCTCTGTTTAGGAGAACCCTTCATGGCCACCGTGACACCGCGTCATCCAAGGTATCCATAGACAAAAACACATTAGGACCCATCCACAGGAGAGTCCATTTCAACTCAGCGTATTCGGTTGCTCTGCGAGATCCAGCAGATCTAACTTGTCTGGTTGCTAGGAGACAATTGGAATGCGAGGTGGGCTACCCAGCAATCCATCCTTAGAACCCTGCTCGGAATCGTCAGCCTGGAGACAACCAATAGGTCTCAATTGTCCTGCAGAAGAATCTTTGAAGTTGGGAGCTTGTCACAACTCCCATCGTGAGAAAACACCCATGGCCTCCTGATCCCCCCCCTTCATGAAGTGGCCCTCAGGGACTTAAGGTCCAACCTGAGCGATCGTCTGATCCTCACCATGACTTCAGATGCACGAGATCTCGGTTCAGATCTGTAGATTGTGCCTGCCATGTCCTCACCCAGAAACCTAAGCCTAGCTTGTGTCCTCAGACTTCCATCCTCAGACTAATGGCCCACAAGCCCTCCAGTTTTGCAATCCAGAATTATAATGCAGCACTCTGCCTGCCCTCCAGAAGAAAAACATTGCCTTCTGGGGCTACCCAGAAACCCCAAATGAAGATCAACCTGCACGCCACTTGGCTGTACCCAAAATATATAGGCTGACCTGGGCAATAATGCCCTTTGTGACAGAGGCTGAGCCTGGACCTCCTGGCCCCACCCATACAGCTGGCCGCTCACTGAGCACATCGGACCAGCCATTGCCTTAGGTCGTTATCTCTTCCCAGCCTCTGATTTCAGGATTTAGAACCTAGACCTTATCTCCAATCACTGCCCATGTTTTAAAATGATGCAGAAATCAGAACTCTTTCCCGATGGTAAGAAACCTTGTGGTAGGCTAATTGTATAATGTTCAGTGTAGTGGATACCAGTGTTTCCAATGTGGCCCCGCCATTGCTCGCGAGCCACATAGGTGGCAAACACACATTGTGACCCTCAGCCTTAGCCCAGTCCTCAGGTAAAGCCTCTAAGTGGCTGGATGAAGAGACAGCATATTGGGCTTGTCATGCCCCTAGGCCCCAATTTTTAACAATAGTTCGGGTTGTCCCTTCACTCTTCCTCAGGGCTCTGCTTTGGAACTCCTCTTTTGGTGGGACACCTGAGATAACAACCCTGAAAGGAGTCCTCCATCCAACAGATTGACGAAAACAATTGGGATCACGCCAAATCCACAGAGAGCAAGATTCGTCCATGGCCTATGAGGCCTCCTCGACATTCCACGGCCATCTCCGAAACAAAATCCAGAGACAAAAGCCTGAGCAAGCGCCTCAGACTCGCACTATCTTCATATCCTGAAGATGTCCTCTCATGGTTTGTACATCGGGCCTGCCATACCTACGTCCCCAATCATAAGCTGAGTTTGTGTTTTCAGACTTCTGTCCTCAAAATCCTGGGCCACACACCATCCAGGCTGGGGACCCTGGATCCACACACTAGGACTGTGCCTACCCAATCCATGGGAATTCTGCCCATTCCATTGTCCAAAATCGTACAAATTAGGAGAACCCTCCAAAGTCTCTGAGGCCATCCCAATAGTATTGGTCGCCCGGGACAAAAAAGGTCAGTCTGTCACCAGCTGAGCATCTAACTCCACTCATACCCTAGATGGATGTCCCCAGAGAAGAAGATTGAACCAGACAGGACCCTAGGCCAAAATCGGATCCATTGCTTTGGTTTACAGGCATGTCTCCTCAAAACCCTGGATTCCAACACCAGCATTGGGGTTTTCCTGAGGCACCCATCAGAACAAACCTCGTCTCCACAAGGAAACTTGTGCATGGGAGCTATGTCAAAAGCTTAGGAGAATACTTCAGGGTCCCGGTGCCACCGCCCCATTCCAAGGCCCTCATGGACACAAACACACATTAGACCCATCCTCAGGAAAGGCCATTTCAACTCAGCCACCCCGGTGGCTCCCGCAGAGCCATCAGATCTAAACTGTCTTGTCGCTAGGAGACAATTGGAATGCGAGGCGGGCTTCCCTGGCATCCATCCTTGAACGTTGGTCTCGACTCATCCATATGGGATGTCCTGGAGCTGTCCAAAGGTCTCAATTGTCCCGCAGAAGGAATCCTAGGAGGGGGCATCCCACCACACCAAACGTGGGAAAACCTCCACGGCATCGAGATACGGCTCCCTTTATGAAGGGCCCGTCATGAACAAAAAATCCAAGCTGAGCCATCGTCTGATCCTCGCTCTGACTTCAGATGCATGAGATATTGCTTCAGATCTTCAGGGGGTTCATGCCGTGCCCTCGCCCTGAAACCCAAGTCTAGCTGTCCCTAGGACCCAATTTTAACCAGATTTCTGGTTGTCCAATCGCCCTTCCCCAGGGCTCTATTCTGGAATCCCTCATTTGGTGGGACCCCTGAGTTTGAAAAACAAAACTATACAAAACAACAACAACAAAAAACGGACTTCTTCCGTCCAACAGAATGACCCCAAACTCTTTGGATTAGGCCAAACCCCCAGGTAGTAAGACTCGCCCATTTCCCATGAAGTCCCCCGGAAATTTCATGACCATGAATGGTATGATATCCAGAGATAAATACTTGAGCAAGAGCCTAACACTCGCCCTTTTTTCATATCCCGAAGTGTTCTCCTCATGGTCTGTAGATCAGTCCTGCCATACCTATGACCCGAAACATAAGCCGTGTTTCTCTTTTCAGACAACTGTCCCAACAGCTCTGGCCTACACACCCTACAGGCTCAGGCCCCTGAGGCCAAACCTGAAGACTGTGCTTGCCCTCTCCAAGGGAATTTTATGTGCCCATTCCAATGGCCACAACCCAACTAAGAGGATAAACCTCCATAAGTCCTGAGGCCATCCCAATATTTTTGGCTTCCCAGGACAAACAGGGGCAATCTCGGCCCATCTGAGCACCTGCATGCACTCAGACACGTAGACTGATGTCCCCAGAGGTAAAAAGGAAGGAACAGGCTCCTATGCACCTATCGGATCCATTGATTTATTTTCCAGGCATCTCTCCACAGAGGCCTGGATTTCAATAACAGCATATGGCTGTTTCTTGACTCACCCATCAAAACAAATCTCATCTACACATGGGAAACTTGCACGATGGAGCTGTGTGAAAGCCTCTCTTTAAGAGAACCCCTCAGGGCCCCAGTGACACCCCTTCATTCCAAGGTCTCCATAGAAACACAATCATATTAGGTCACAACCACGGGAGAGTCCATTTTAACTCAGCCTCCTCGGTTGCTCCCCCAGATCCAGCAGATCTGACCTGTCTTGTTGCTTGGAAACAATTGGAATGCGAGGTAGGCTACCCAGCCATCCATATTTAGAACCCTGCTCGGGATCATTGTCCTGGAGCCAACCAACAGGTCTCAATTGTCCGGCAGAAGAATCTTTGCATTTGGGACCTTCTCACAACTCCCATCGCCGGAAAACCCCCATGGCCTCATGATCACCCCCCTTCAAGAAGGGGCCCTCAGGGACAGAGGGTCCAACCTGAGCGATCGTCTGATCCTCGCCCTGACTTCAGATTCAGGACTGTAGATTGTATCTGCCATATCCTCACCTAGAAACCTAGGCCTAGCTTGGGTTCTCAGACTTCCGTCCTCAGACTACTGGCCCACAAGCCCTCCAATTTGGCAATTCAGACCTACAGTGCAGCACTCTGCCTGCCCTCCAGAAGAAAAACATTGCCCTCTGGGGCTACCCAGAAACCCCCAATGAGGATAAACCTGCACGCCATTCGGCTGTACCCCAAATATATAGGCTGACCTGGACACTAATGCCCTTTCTGACACAGCCTGAGCCTGGACCTCCTGGCCCCACCCAGACAGCTGGCCGCACAATGAGCACATAGGACCAGCCATTGCCTTAGGTCGTTATCTATTCCCAACCTCGGTTTTCAGGATTCAGATCCTAGACCTTATCTCCAATCACTGCCCAGGTTTGAAAATGATACAGAAATCAGAACTCCTCCCAATGGCAAGAACCTTGTGGTTGGCTTGTTGTCCAACGTTCAGTGTAGTGGAAACCTGTTTGTCCAATGAGGCCCCACCATTGATCGTGGGCCACATAGGTGGCAAAGTCACATTGTGACCCACAGCCTTAGCCCAGTCCTCAGGTAAGGCCTCTCAGTGGCTGGATGAAGAGACAGCATATTGGGCTTGCCATACCCATAGGCCCCAATTTTTAACCATATTTCGTGTTGTCCCTTCATTCTTCCCCAGGGCTCTGCTTTAAAATTCCTCTTTTGGTGGGACACCTGAGGTAACAACCCTGAAAGGAGTCCTCCATCCAACAGAGTGACGAAAAACAATTGGGATCGGGCCCAATCCACAGATAGGAAGATTCTCCATGGCCCATGAGGCCTCCTCGACATTCCACGGCCATAGCTGAAACAAAATCCGGAGACAAAAGTCTGAGAAAGCGCCTCAACTCGAACTTTCTTCATATCCTGAAGATGTCTTCTCATGGTTTGTAGATCGGGCCTGCCATACCTATGTCCCCAAACATAAGCTGAGTTTGTGTTTTCAGACTTCTGTCCTCAAAGTCCTGGGCCACACACCATCCAGGCTGGGGACCCTGGAGCCACACATTAGGACTGTGCCTACCCAATCCATGGGAATTCTGCCCATTCCATTGTCCAAAATCGTACAAATTAGGAGAACCCTCCAAAGGCCATGAGGCCATCCCAATAGTATAAGTCGCAGGGGACAAAACAGGTCACACTGACACCAGCTGAACAACTACCTCCACTCATACCCTTGATGGATGTCCCCAGAGAAGAAGATTGAACCAGACAGGACCCTAGGCCAAAATCGGATCCATTGCTTTGGTTTACAGGCATGTCTCCTCAAAACCCTGGTTTCCAATACCAGCAATGGGGTTTTCCTGAGGCACCCATCAGAACCAAACTCGTCTCCACAAGGAAACCTGTGCATGGGAGCTATGTCAAAAGCTGAGGAGAATACTTCAGGGTCCCGGTGCCAACGCCCCATTCCAAGGCCCTCATGGACACAAACACACATTAGACCAATCCTCAGGAAACTCCATTTCAACTCAGCCACCCCGGTTGCTCCCGCAGAGCCATCAGATCTAAACTGTCTTGTCGCTAGGAGACAATTGGAATGCGAGGCGGGCTTCCCAGGCATCCATCCTCGAACGTTGGTCTGGACTCATCCATATGGGATGTCCTGGAGCTGTCCAACAGGTCTCAATTGTCCCGCAGAAGGAATCCTTGGATGGGGCATCCCACCACTCCCAACGTGGTAAAACCTCCACGCTCTCGAGAATCTGCTCCCTTTATGAAGGGGCCGTCATGAATGGAAAATCCAAGCTGAGCCAACATCTGATCCTCGCTCTGACTTCAGAAGCATGAGATATTGCTTCAGATCTTCCTGGGCTACATGCCGTGCCCTTGCCCTGAAAACCAAGTCTAGCTTGTGTTCTCAGACTTCCATCCTCACACTCCTGGCCCAGAAGCCTACAAGTTTGGCAATTCCGGACCATCATTGCAGCACTCTGCCTGTCCTCTAGAAAAAATATATTGACTACTGAGCTGCCCGGGCATATTAAATGAGAATAAACCTACACGGCACTCGAATGTACCCAAATTATATAGTCTAACCTGGGCAGTAATGCACTGTCTGACACAACCTGAGCCGGGACCTCCTGAGCAACCCCCAGACAGCTGACCGCACACTGAGCACATCAGACCCGCCATGGCCTTAGTTCATCATCTCTTCCCTACCTCAGTTTTCAGGCTTCAGAACCTAGACCTTATCTCCAGTCACTGCCCAGGGGGGACTGTGATGCAGAAATCAGAACTCCTGCGTACCCAAGGCAAGAAACCTTGTGGTTGCCATGTTGTCCTACGTTCAGTGTCGGAGAAACCAGCATTCACCCTGAGGCCCCGCCATTCTTGAGTGCGACGAGGGCATAAACACGCATTGTGCCCCTCAGCGTGATTCCTGACGTCTAGTAAAACTCTTAGTGGCTGGACCATTAGATGTCATAATGGGCTTGACATGTCCCTGGCCCCAGTTTTTAACCAGATTTCTCGTTGTCAAGTCACAACTCCCCAGGGCTCTCCTCTGGAAACCCTCATTTGGTGGGACACCTAAGGTTGAAAAACAAAACAAAACAAATCAACAACAACAAAAAAAAACGGACTTTTTCCATCCCACAGAGTGACCCCAAACTCCTTGGACGGGGCCAAACCCCCAGAGGGTAAGACTCGTCCATTTCCCATGAGGTCACCCGGAAATTTCACGACTATGGAGGCACAATATCTAGAGACAGAAACGTGAGCAAGAGCCTCCCACTCGCCCATTTTTCATGTCCCAAAATGTTTCCTTATGGTCTGTAGATCAGTCCTGCCATACCTATGACCTGAAACACAAGCCCAGTTTGTGTTTTCAGACAACTGTCCCAACAGCTCTGGCCTACACGCCCTACAGGCTCAGGCCCCTGAGGCCAAACCTGAAGACTGTGCTTGCCCTCTCCAAGGGAATTGTATGTGCCCATTCCAAAGGCCACAACCCTACTAAAAGGATAAACCTCCAACATTCCTGAGGCCATCCTAATAGTGGTGGTTTCCCAGGACAAACAGGGGCAATCTGAGCCCATCTGAGCACCTACATGCACTCAGACCCGTAGACTGATGTCCCCAGAGGTAAAAAGGAACGAACAAGCCCCTAGGCACCTATCGGATCCATTGCTTTGGTTTCGAGGCATCTCTCCTCAGAGGCCTGGATTTCAATAACAGCATATGGCTGTTTCTTGACTCAGCATCAGAACAAATCTCATCTACACATGGGAAACTTGCACGATGGAGCTGTGTGAAAGCCTCTCTTTAGGAGAACCCTTCTGGGCCCCAGTGCCACCGCTTCATTCCAAGGTGTCCATAGACACAAAATCATATTAGGAAACATGCACGGGAAAGTCCATCTCAACTCATCCTCCTCGGTTGCTCCTCCAGATTTGGCAGATCTGACCTGTCTTGTTGCTTGGAGACAATTGGAATGCGAGTTGGGCTACCCAGCCATCCATCCTTAGAACCCTGCTCGGAATCGTTGTCCTGGAGGCAACCAACAGGTCTCAATTGTCTTGCAGAAGAATCTTTGCAATTGGGACCTTCTAACAACTCCCATCGTTGGAAAACCCCCATGGCATCGTGATCCCCCCCCCTTCAAGAAGGGGCCCTGAGGGAAAGAATGTCCAAGCTGAGCGATCGTCTGATCCTCGCCCTGACTTCAGATGCACAGATCTAGATTCCGGACTGTAGATCGTGCCTGCCATATCCTCACCCAGAAACCTAGGCCTAGCTTGGGTTCTCAGACTTCAATCCTCAGACTACTGGCCCACAAGCCCTCCAATTTGGCAATTCAGAACTACAATGCAGCACTCTGCCTGCCCTCCAGAATAAAAACATTGCCCTCTGGGGCTACCCAGAAACCCCAAATGAGGATCAACCTGCACGCCATTCGGCTGTACCCCAAATATATAAGCTCACCTGGGAACTAATGCCCTTTCTGATGCAGCCTGAGCCTGGACCTCCTGGCCCCACCCAGACAGTTGGCCGCACACTGAGCACATCGGATCCGCCATGGCCTTAGGTCGTCATCTCTTCTAAACCTCGGTTTTCAGGCTTCAGAACCTGGACCTTATCTCCAATCACGGCCCGGGTTTGAAAATGATGCAGAAATCAGAACTCTTTCCCCATGGCAAGAAACCTTGTGGTTGGCATGTTGTTCAAGAATCAGTGTAGTTGAAACCAGTGTGGCACATGAGGCCCCGCCCATGCTTACGGGCCACATTGGTCACAAACCACATTGTGACCCTCAGCCTGATCCCAGTGCACAGGTAAGGCCTCTCAGTGGCTGGATGGAGAGACAGCATATTGGGCTTGCCATGAGCCTAGGCCCCAATTTTTTACCGAAGTTCGGGTTGTCCCTTCACTCTTCCCCAGGGCTCTGCTTTGGAATTCCTCTTTTGGTGGGAAACCTGAGGTAACAAACCTGAAAGGAGTCCTCCCATCCCACAGATTGACGAAAAACAATTGGGATCGGGCCAAATCCACAGAGAGCAAGATTCGTCCATGGCCCATGAGGCCTCCCCAACATTCCACGGCGATCGCTGATACAAAATCCAGAGACAAAAGCCTGAGCACGCGCCTCAGACTCTCATTCTTCATATTGAAGAGTTCTTCTGATCATAACCTACACGGCACTCGTATGCACCCAAAATCTACAGTCAAACCTGGGCACTAATGCACTGTCTGACAACCTGAGCCCGGACCTCGTGACCAACACCCAGATAGCTGACCGCACACTGAGCACATAGACCCGCCATGGCCTTAGGTCATCATCTCTTCCCTACCTCAGTTTTCAGGCTTCAGAACCTAGACCTTATCTCCAATCACTGCCCAGGGTGACTGTGATGCAGAAATCAGAACTCTTCCATACCCATGGGAAGAAACCTTGTGGTTGGCATGTTGTCCAACGTTCAGTGTAGGAGAAACCAGCATTCACTCTGAGGCCCCGCCCATTCTTGAGTGCGACGAGGGCATAAACACGCATTGTGACCCTCAGCGTGAGTCCTGTCCTCTAGTACGTCATCTCAGTGGCTGGACCATTAGATGTCATAATGGGCTTGACATGTCCCTAGGCCCCAATTTTTAACCAGATTTCTGGTAGTCTAGTCGCCCCTCCCCAGGGCTCTACTCTGGAATCCCTCATTTGGTGGGACACCTGAGGTTGAAAAACAAAGCAAAACAAATCAAAAACAACAGAACAACGGACTTCTTCCATCCCACAGAATGACCCCAAACTCTTTGGACGGGACCAACCCCCCAGAGAGTAAGACTCATCCATTTCCCATGAAGTCTCCCGGAAATTTCACGACCATGAGTGACATGATATCCAGAGACAAAAACTTGAGCAAGAGCCTCACACTCGCCCTTTTTTCGTATCCCGAAGTGTTCTCCTCATGGTCTGTAGATCAGTCCTGCCATACCTATGACCCGAGGCATAAGGTGAGTTTGTGTTTTTAGACAACTGTCCAAACAGCCCTGGCCTACACACCCTACAGGCTCAGGCCCCTGGAGCCAAACCTGACGACTGTGCTTGCCCTCTCCAAGGGAATTGTATGTGCCCATTCCAAAGGCCACAACCGTACAAAGAGGATAAACCTCCAAAGTCCGTGAGGCCATCCCAATATTTGCGGCTTCCCAGCACAAACAGGGGCAATCTGGGCCCATCAAAGCACCTACATGCACTCAGACCCATAGACTGATATCCCCAGAGGTAAAAAGGCACGAACATGCACCTAGGCACCTATCGGATCCATTGCTTTGGTTTCCAGGCATCTCTCCTCAGAGGCCTGGATTTCAATAACAGCATATGGCTGTTTGTTGACTCATCCATCAGAAAAAATCCATCGACACATTGGAACTTGCACGATGGAGGTGTGTGAAAGCCTCCCTTTAGGAGAACACTTCAGGGCCCCAGTTCCACCGCTTCATTCCAATGTCTCCATAGACACAAAATCATATTAGGACACATCCACGGGAGAGTCGATTTCAACTCAGCCACCTCGGTTGCTCCCCCAGATCCAGCAGATTTAACCTGTCTTGTTGCTTGGAGACAATTAGAATGCGTGGTGGGCTACCCAGCCATCCATCCTTAGAACCCTGCTCGGAATCACTGTACTGGAGCCAACCAAAATGTCTCAATTATCCTGCAGAAGAATCTTTGCAGTTGGAATCTTCTCACATCTACCATCGTAGGAAAACCCCCATGCCCTCGTGATCCACCACTCCCTTCAAGAAGGGGCCATCAGGCACATAATGTCCAACCTGAGCGATCGTCTGATCCTCGCCCTGACTTCAGATGCTCGAGATCTCGATTCAGATCTCACCCAGAAACCTAGGCCTAGCTTGGGTTCTCAGACTTCCGTCCTCAGACTACTGGTCCACAAGCCCTCCAGTTTGGCAATCCAGAACTACAATGCAGCACTCTGCCTCTTCTCCAGAAGAAAAAAATTGCCCTCTGGGCCTACCCAGAATCCCCAAATGAGGATCAACCTGTACGCCATTCGGCTGTACCCCACATATATAGGCTGAACTGGACACTAATGCGCTATCTGACACAGCCTGAGCCTGGACCTCCTGGCCCCACCCAGACACCTGGCCGCACACTGAGCACAACGGAAACGCCATGGCTTAGGTCGTCATCTGTTCTCAATTTCGGTTTTCAGGCTTCAGAACCTAGAACTTATCTCCAATCACAGCCCGGATTTGAATATGATGCAGAAATCAGAACTCTTTTCCCATGGCAAGAAACCTTGTTGTTGGCATGTTGTCCAAGGTTCAGTGTACTTGAAACCAGGGTGGCCCATGAGGCCCAGCCCATGTATGCGGGCCACATTGGTCACAAACACACATTGTGACCCTCAGCCTGAGCCCAGACCTCAGGTAAGGAATCTCAGTGGGTGGATGGAGAGACAGCATATTGGGCTTGCCATGCCCCTAGGCCCCAATTTTTAACCATAGTTAGGGTTGTCCCTTCACTCTTCCCCAGGGCTCTGCTTTGGAATTCACTATTGGTGGGACCACTGAGGTAACAAACCTGAAAGGAGTCGTCCCATCCCACATATTGACGAAAAAAAATTGGGATCGGGCCAAGTCCACAGAGAGCAAGATTCCTCCATGGCCCATGAGGCCTCCCCCACATTCCACGACCATCTCTGTTACAAAATCCAGAGACAAAAGCCTGAGCACGCGCCTCAGAATCGCTGATTCTTCATATCCTTAGAGTTCTTCAGATAAGAACCTACAAGGCACTCGAATGCACCGAAAATATATAGTCTATCCTGGGCACTAATGCACTGTCTGACAACCTGAGCCCGGACCTCGTGACCAACACCCAGACAGCTGACCACACACTGAGCACATCAGACCCGCCACGGCCTTAGGTCATCACCTCTCCCTACCTCTGTTTTCAGGCTTCAGAACCTAGACGTTATCTCCAATCACTGCCCAGGGGTGACTGTGATGCAGAAATCAGAACTCTTCCTTACCCATGGCAAGAAACCTTGTGGTTGGCATGTTGTCCAACGTTCAGTGTAAGAGAAACCAGCATTCACCCTGAGGCCCCGCCCATTCTTGGGTGCGACGAGGGCATAAACACGCATTGTGACCCTCAGCGTGAGTCCTGTCCTCTAGTACGTCCTCTCAGTGTCTGGACCATTAGATGTCATAATGGGCTTGACATGTCCCTAGGCCCCAATTTTTAACCAGATTTCTGGTTGCCCAGTCGCCCCTCCCCAGAGGTCTACTCTGGAATCCCTCATTTGGTGGGACACCTGAGGTTGAAAAACAAAACAAAACAAATCAACAACAACAACAAAAAACGGACTTTTTCCATCCCACAGAGTGACTCCAAACTCTTTGGACGGGGCCAAACCTCCAGAGAATAAGACTCGTCCATTTCCCATGAAGTCACCCGGAAATTTCACGACCATGAGTGACACGATATCCAGAGACAAAATCTTGAGCAAGAGCCTCACACTCGCCCTTTTTTCATATCCCGAAGAGTACTCCTCATGGTCTGTAGATCAGTCCTGCCATACCTATGACCTGAAACATAAGCCGAGTTTCTGTTTTGAGACTACTGTCCAAACAGCCCTGGCCTATATACCCTACAGGCTCAGGCCCCTGGAGCCAAACCTGACGACTGTGCTTGCGTCTCCAAGTGAATTGTGTGTGCCCATTCCAATGGCCACAACCCTACTAATAGGGTCAACCTCCAACGTCCCTGAGGCTAGCCCAATATTTGTGGCTTCCCAGGACAAACAGGGGCAATCTGGGCCCATCTGAGCACGTACCGGCACTCAGACCCGTAGACTGATGTCCCCAGAGGTAAAAAGGAACGAACAGGCCCCTCAGCACTTATCGGATTCAATGATTTGGTTTCCAGGCATCTCTCCTCAGAGGCCTGGATTTCAATAACAGCATATGGCTGTTTCTTGACTCACCCTACAGAACAAATCTCATTTACACATGGGAAACTTGCACGATGGAGCTCTGTGAAACCTCTCTTTAGAGAACCCTTCAGGGCCCCAGTGCCACTGCTTTATTCCAGGGTCTCCATAGACATAAAATCATATTAGGACACATCCACGGGAGAATCCATTTCAACTCAGCATCCTAGGTAGCTCCACCAGATCCAGCAGATCTAACCTGTCTTGTTGCTTTTAGACAATTGGAATGCGTGGTGGGCTACCCAGCTATCCATCCTTAGAACCCTGCTCGCAATCGCTGTACTGGAGCCAACCAAAATGTCTCAATTATCCTGCAGAAGAATCTTTGCAGGTGGGAACTTCTCACAACTCCCATCGTGGGAAAACCCCCATGCCCTCGTGATCCAACCCTCCCTTCAAGAAGGGGCCATCAGGGACAGAATGTCCAACCTGAGCGATCGTCTGATCCTCGCCCTGACTTCAGATGCTCGAGATCTCGATTCAGATCTCACCCAGAAACCTAGGTCTAGCTTGGGTTTTCAGACTTCCGTCCTCAGACTACTGGCCCACAAGCCCTCCCGTTTAGCAATCCAGAACTACAATGCAGCACTCTGCCTCTTCTCCAGAAGAAAAATATTGCCCTCTGGGCCTACCCAGAATCCCCAAATGAGTATCAACCTGCACGCCATTCGGCTGTACCCCACATATATAGGCTGACCTGGGCACTAATGCCCTTTCTGACACAGCCTGAGCCTGGACCACCTGGCCCCACCCAGAAAGCTGGCCGCACAGGGTGCACATCGGACCCGCCATGGCCTTAGGTCGTCATCTCTTCTCAATCTCGGTTTTCAGGCTTCAGAACCTAGACCTTGTCTCCAATCACGGCCCGGGTTTGAAAATGATGCAGAAATCAGAACTCTTTCCACATGGAAAGAAACCTTATGGTTGGCATGTGGTCCAAGGTTCAGTGTACTTGAAACGAGGGTGGCCCATGAGGCCCTGCCCATGTATGCGGGTCATATTGATCACAAACACACATTGTGACCCTCAGCCTGAGCCAAGTCCTCAGGTAAGGCCTCATAGTGGCTGGATGGAGAGACAGCATATTGGGCTTGCCATGCCCCTAGGCCCCAATTTTTAACCATAGTTCTGGTTGTCCCTTCACTCTTCCCCAGGGCCCTGCTTTGGAATAATCTTTTGGTGGGACCCCAGAGGTAACAATCCTGAAAGGAGTCCTCCCATCCCACAGATTGACGAAAAACAATTGGGATCGAGCCAAATAAACAGAGAGCAAGATTCGTCCATGGCCCATGAGTCCGCCCCAACATTCCACGTCCATCTCTGATACAAAATCCAGAGACAAAAGCCTGAGTACATGCTTCAGACTCACTCATTCTTCATATCCTGAAGAGGTCTTCAGATAAGAACCTACATGGCACTCGATGGCACCCAAAATATATAGTCTAACCTGGGCACTAATTCACTGTCTGACAACCTGAGCCCGGACCTCGTGATCAACACCCAGACAGTAGACCGCACACTGAGCACATCAAAAACGCCATGGCCTTAGGTCATCATCTCTTCCCTACCTCAGTTTTCAGGCTTCAGAACCTAGACCTTATCTCCAATCACTGCCCAGGGGTGACTGTGATGCAGAAATCAGAACTCTTCCTTACCCATGGCAAGAAATCTTGTGATTGGCATGTTGTCCAACGTTCAGTGTAGGAGAAACCAGCATTCACCCTGAGGGCCCGCCCAAACTTGAGTGCGATGAGGGCATAAACACGCATTGGGACCCTCAGTGTGAGCCCTGTCCTCTAGTAAGTCCTCTCAGTGGCTGGACCATTAGATGTCATAATGGGCTTGACATGTCCCTAGGCCCCAATTTTTAACCAGATTTCTGGTTGTCCAGTAGACCCTCCCGAGGGCTCTACTCTGGAATCCCTCATTTGGTGGGACACCTGAGGTTGAAAAACAAAACAAAACAAATCATAACAACAGAACAACGGACATATTCCATCCCACAGAATGATTCCAAACTCTTTGGACGGGGCCAAAGCCCCAGAGAGTAAGACTCGTCCATTTCGCATGAAGTCACCCGGAAGTTTCACGACCATGAGTGACACGATATCCAGAGACAAAAACTTGAGCAAGAGCCTCACACTCGCCCTTTTTTCATATCCCGAAGAGTTCTCCTCATGATCTGTAGATCAGTCCTGCCATACCTATGACCCGAAACACAAGCCGAGTTTGTGTTTTCAGACAACTGTCCATCAGCCCTGGCCTACACACCCTAGAGGCTCAGGAACCTGGAGCCAAACCTGACGACTGTGCCTGCCCTGTCCAAGAGAATTGTATGTGCCCATTCCAATGGCCACAACCCTACTAAGAGTATAAACCTCCAAAGTCCCTGAGGCCATCCCAATATTTGTGGCTACCCAAGACAAACAGGGGCAATCTGGGCCCATCTGAGCACCTACTTGCACTCAGATCCGTAGACTGATGTACCCAGAGGTAAAAAGGAACGAACAGGCCCCTAGGCACCTATCAGATCCATTGCTTTGGTTTCTAGGCATCTCTCCTCAGAGGCCTGGATTTCAATAACAGCATATGGCTGTTTCTAGACTCACCCAACAGAACAAATTTCATCTACACATGGGAATGTGAGGTGGGCTACCCAGCCATCCATCCTAGGAACCGTGCTCAGAATCATTGTCCTCGAGCCAACCAACAGGTCTCAATTGTCCTGCAGAAGAATCTTTGCAGTTGGGAGCTTCTCACAACTCCCATCGTTGGAAAAACCCCATGGCCTCGTGATCCACCCCCACTTCAAGAAGGGGCCATCAGGGACAGAATGTCCAACTTGAGCGATCGTCTGATCCTCGCCCTGACTTCAGATGCACGAGATTCGATTCAGGTCTGCAGATTGTGCCGGCCATATCCTCACCCAGAAACCTAGGCCTAGCTTGGGTTCTCAGACTTCCGTCCTCAGACTACTGGCCCACAAGCCCTCCATTTTGGCAATTCAGAACTACAATGCAGCACTCTGCCTGCCGTCCTGAGGAACAACATTGCCGTCTGGGGCTACCCAGGAACCCCAAATGAGGATCAACGGGGCACGCAATTCGGCTGTACCCCCAAGATATAGTCTGACATGGCACTAATGCCCTTTCTGACACAGCTCTATCCTGGACCTCCTGGCCCCACCAGACAACTGGCCGCACACTGAGCACATCGGACCCGTCATGGTCTTAGGTCGTCATGTCTTGTCAACCTCGGTTTTCAGGCTTCAGAACCTAGACCTTATCTCCAATCATGGCCCGGGTTTGAAAATGATGAAGAAATCAGAACTCTTTCCCCATGGCAAGAAACCTTGTGGTTGGCATGTTGTCCAAGGTTCAGTGAACTTGAAACCAGTGTGGCTCATGAGACCCGGCCATGCTTGCTGGCAACATTGTTCACAAACACACATTGTGACCCTCAGCCTGAGCCCAGTCCTCAGGTAAGGCCTCTCAGTGGCTGGATGGAGAGTCAGCATATTGGGCTTGCCATGCCCCAAGGCCCCAATTTTTAACCATAGTTCAGGTTGTCCCTTCACTCTTCCACAGGGCTCTGCTTTGGAATTCCTCTTTTGGTGGGACACCTGAGGTAACAAACCTGAAAGGAGTCCTCCCATCCCACAGATTGACGGAAAACAATTGGGTTCGGGCCAAGTCCACAGTGAGCAAGATTTGTCCATGGCCCATGGGGCCTCCCCAACATTCCACGGCCATCGCTGATACAAAATCCAGAGACAAAAGCCTGAGCACGCGCCTCAGACTCGCTCATTCTTCATATCCTGAAGAGTTCTTCAGATAAGAACCTACACGGCACTCGAATGCACCCAAAATATATAGTTTAACCTGGGCACTAATGCACTGTCTGACAACCTGAGCCCGGACCTCGTGACCAAAAACCAGACAGCTGACCGCACACTGAGCACATCAGACCCACCATGGCCTTAGGTCATCATCTCTTCCCTTCCTCAGTTTTCATGCTTCAGAACCTAGACATTTTCTCCAATCACTGCCCAGGGGTGACTGTCATGCAGAAATCAGAACTCTTCCTTACCCATGGCAAGAAACCTAGTGTTAGGCATGTTGTCCAACGTTCAGGGTAGGAGAAACCAGCATTCACCCTGAGGCCCCGTCCATTCTTGAGTGCGATGAGGGCATATACACGCATTGTGACCGTCAGCGTGAGTCCTGTCCTCTAGGACGTCCTCTCAGTGGCTGGACCATTAGATGTCATAATGGGCTTGACATGTCCCTAGGCCCCAATTTTTAACCAGATTTCTGGTTGTCCAGTCGCCCCTCCTCAGGGCTCTACTCTGGAATCCCTCATCGGTGAGACACATGAGTTTGAAAAACAAAACAAAACAAATCAACAACAACAGAACAAGGGACTTCTTCCATCCCACAGAATGACCCCAAACTCTTAGGACGGGGCCAAACCCCCAGAGAGTAAGACTCTTCCATTTCCCATGAAGTCACCCGGGAAATTTCACGACCATGAGTGACACGATATCCAGAGAAAAAACTTGAGCATGAGCCTCACACTCGCCCTTTTTTCATATCCCGAAGAGTTCTCCTCATGGTCTGCAGATCAGTACTGCCATACCTATGACCCGAAACATAAGCCGAGTTTGTGTTTTTAGACAACTGTCCAAATATCCCTGGCCTACACAACCTACAGGCTCAGGCCTCTGGAGCCAAACCTGACGACTGTGCTTGCCCTCTCCAAGGGAATTTTATGTTCCCACTCCAATGGCCACAACCCTACTAATAGGATAAACCTCCAAAGTATCTGAGGCCATCCCAATATTTGTGGCTTCCCAGGAAAACAGGGGCAATCTGGGCCCATCTGAGCACCTACCGGCACTCAGGGCACTCAGACCCGTAGAGTGATGTCCCCAGAGGTAAAAAGAAACGAATAGGCCCCTAAGCATCTATTGGATCCATTGCTTTGGTTTCCAGGCATTTCTCCTCAGAGGCCTGGATATCAATATCAGCATATGGCTGTTTCTTGACTCACCCATCAGAACAAATCTCATCTACACATGGGAAACTTGCACGATGGAGCTGTGTGAAAGCCTTTCTATAGGAGAACCCTTCAGGGCCCCAGTGCCACTGCTGCATTCCAAGGTCTCCATAGACACAAAATCATATTAGGACACATCCACAGGAGAGTCCATTTCAACTCAGTCTCCTCGGTTGCTCCCCCAGATCCAGCAGATCTAACCTGTCTTGTTGCTTGGAGACAATTGGAATGCGAGGTGTGCTACCCAGCAATCCATCCTTAGAACCCTGCTCGGAATCGTTGTCCTGGAGACACCAAACAGGTCTCAATTGTCCTCCAGAAGAATCTTTGCAGTTGGGAGCTTCTCACAACTCCCATCATGGGAAAACGCCCATGGCCTCCTGATCCACACCCCCTTCAAGAAGGGGCCATCAGGGTCAGAATGTCCAACCTGAGCTATCGTCTGATCCTCGCCCTGACTTCAGATGCACGAGATCTCGATTCAGGTCTGTAGATTGTGCCTGCCATATCCTCACCCAGAATCCTAGACCTAGCATGGGTTCTCAGACTTCCATCCTCAGACTACTGGCCCATAAGCCATCCATTTGGCAATCCAGAACTACAATGCAGCACTCTGCATGCCCTCCAGAAGAAAATCATTGCCCTCTGGGGCTACCCAGAAACCCCGAATGAGGATCAACGAGGCACGCCATTCGGCTGTACCACAAATATATAGGCTGACCTGGGCACTAATGACCTTTCTGACACAGCATGATCCTGGACCTCCTGGCACCACCCAGAGAGCAGGACGCACACTTCGCACATCGGACCCGCCATGGCCTGAGTTCGTCATCTCTTCTCAACCTCGGTTATCAGGCTTCAGAACCTAGACCTTAACTCCAATCACGGCCCGGGGTAGAAATCAGTACTCTACCCTATGGCAAGAAACCTTGTGGTAGGCATGTTGTCCAAGGTTCAGTTTACTTGAAACCAGTGTGGCCCATGAGGCCGGGCCCATGCTTGTGGAGCACATTGGTCACAAACACACATTGTAACCCTTAGCCTGAGCCCAGTCCTCAGGTAAGGCCTCTCAGTGGCTGGATGGAGAGACAGCATATTGGGCTTGCCATGCCCCTAGGCCCCAAATTTTAACCATAGTTCGGGTTGTCCCTTACTCTTCCCCAGGGCTCTGCTTTGGAATTCCTCTTTTGGTGGGACACCTGAGGTAACAAACCTGAAAGGAGTCCTCCCATCCCACAGATTGACGAAAAACAATTGGGATCGAGCCAAATCCACAGAGAGGAAGAATCGTCATGGTCCATGAGTCCTACCCAACATTCCACGTCCATCGCTGATACAAAATCCAGAGACAAAAGCCTGAGTACGTGCTTCAGACTCGCTCATTCATAATATCCTGAAGAGTTCTTCAGATAAGAACCTACACGGCACTCGAAGGCACCCAAAATATATAGTCTAACATGTGCACTAATGCACTGTCTGACAACCAGAGCCCGGACCTCGTGACCAACACCCAGACAGCTGACCGCACACTGAGCACATCAGTCCCGCCATGGCCTTAGTTCATCATCTCTTCCCTACCTCAGTTTTCAGGCTTCTGAACCTAAACCTTATCTCCAATCACTGCCAGGGGTGACTGTGATGCAGAAATCAGAACTCTTCCTTAACCATGGCAAGAAACCTTGTTGTTGGCATGTGGTCCAACGTTCAGTGTAGGAGAAACCATATTCACCCTGAAACCCGCCCATTCTTGAGTGCGACGAGGGCATAAACACGCATTATGACCCTCAGCGTGAGTCCTGTCCTCTAGTACGTCCTCTCAGTGGCTGGACCATTAGATGTCATAATGGGCTTGACACGTCCCTAGGCCCCAATTTTTAACCAGATTTCTGGTTGTCCAGTCGCCCGTCCCCAGGGCTCTACTCTGGAATCCCTCATTCGGTGGGACACCTGAGGTTGAAAAACAAGACAAAACAAATCAACAACAACAGAACAATGGACTTCTTCCGTCCCACAGAATGACCCCAAACTCTTTGGATGGGGCCAAACCCCCAGAGAGTAAGACTCGTCCATTTGCCATGAAGACACCCGGGAATTTGACGACCATGAGTGACACGATATCCAGGGACAAAAACTTGAGCAAGAGACTCACACTCGCCCTTTTTTCATATCTCGAAGAGTTCTCATGGTCTGTAGATCAGTCCTGCCATACACATGACCCGAAAAATAAGTCGAGTTTGTGTTTTCAGACAACTGTCCAAAAAGCCCTGGCGTACACACCCTACAGGCTCAGGCCCATGGAGCCAAACCTGACGACTGTGCTTTCCCACTCCAAGGGAATTGTATGTGCCCACTCCATGGCCACAACCCTACTAATACGATAAACGTCCAAATTCCCTGAGGCCATCCCAATATTGTGGATTCCCAGGACAAACAGGGGCAATCTGGGCCCATCTGAGCACTTACCTGCTCTCCCACCGGAAGACTGATGTCCCCAGATGTAAAAAGGTTTGAACAGGCCCCTAGGCACCTATCGGATCCATTGCTTTGGTTTCCAGGCATCTCTCCTCAGAGGCCTGGATTTCAATATCAGCATATTGCTGTTTCTTGACTCACCCATCAGAACAAATCTCATCAACACATGGGAAACTTGCATGATGGAGCTGTGTGAAAGCCTCTCTTTAGGAGAACCCTTCAGGGCCCCAGGGCCACCGCTTCATTCCAAGGTCTCCATAGACACAAAATCATATTAGGACACATACACGGGAGAGTCCATCTCAACTCATCCTCCTCGGATACTCACCCAGATCCAGCAGATCTGACCTGTCTTGTTGCTTGGAGACAATTGGAATGCGAGGTGGGCTACCCAGCCATCCATCCTTAGATCCCTGCTCGCAATCGTTGTCCTGGAGCCAACCAACAGGTCTCAATTGTCCTGCAGAAGAATCTTTGCAGTTGGAGATTCTCACAACTCCCATCGTGGGAAAACACCCAAGGCCTCGTGATCCACCCCCCCCCCTTCAGGAAGAGGCCATCAGTGTCAGTATGTCCAACCTGAGCGATTGACTGATTCGCCCTGTCTTCAGATGCACGAGATCTCGATTCAGGTCTCACCCAGAAACCTAGGCCTAGTTTGGGTTTTCAGACTTCCGTCCTCAGTCTACTGGCCCACAAGCCCTCCAGTTTGGCTATCCAGAACTACAATGCAGCACTCTGCCTGCCCTCCAGAAGAAAAACATTGCCCTCTGGGGCTACCAAGAAACACCAAATGAGGATCAACCTGCATGCCATTCGGCTCTACCCCAAATATATAGGCTGTCCTGGGCACTAATGCCCTTTCTGACACAGCCTGAGCCTGGAGTTCCTGGCCCCACCCAGACAGCTGGCCTCACACTGAGCATATCGGATCCGCCATGGTCTTAGGACGTCATTTCTTCTCAACCTCAGTTTTTAGGCTTCAAAACCTAGACCTTATCTCCAATTACGGCCCGGGTTTGAAAATGATGCAGAAATCAGAACTCTTTCCCCATGGCAAGAAACCTTGTGGTTGGCATGTTGTACAAGGTTCTGTACTTGAAACCAGTCTGGATATGAGGCCCCAACCATGCCTGTGGGCCACATTGGTCACAAACACACATTGTGACCCTCAGCCTGAGCCCAGTCCTCCGGTAAGGCCTCTCAGTGGCTGGATGGAGAGACAGCATATTGGGCTTGACATGCCCCTAGGCCCCAAATTTTAACCATAGTTCGGGTTTTCCCTTCAGTTTTCCCCAGGGCTATGCTTTGGAATTCCTCTTTTGGTGGGACACCTGTGGTAACAAACCTGAAAGGACCCTCCAATCCCACAGATTGACGAAAATCAATTGGTCGGGCCAAATCCACAGAGAGCAAGATTCGTCCATGTCCCATGAGGCCACCCCAACATTCCACGGCCATCGCTGATACAAAATCCAGAGACAAAAGCCGGAGCACGCGCCTCAGACTCGCTCATTTTTCATATCCTGAAGAGTTCTTCAGATTAGAACCTACACGGCACTCGAAGGCACCCATAATATATAGTCTAACCTGGGCACTAATGCACTTTCTGACAACCTGAGCACGGACCTCGTGACCAACACCCAGACAGCTGACCGCACACTGAGCACATCAGACCCGCCATGGCCTTAGGTCATCATCTCTTTCCTACCTCAGTTTTCAGGCTTCAGAACCTAGACCTTATCTCCAATCACTGCCCACGGGTGACTGTGATGTAGAAATCAGAACTCTTCCTTACCCATGGCAAGAAAACTTGTGGTTGGCATGTTGTCCAACGTTCAGTGTAGGAGAAACCAGCAGTCACCCTGAGGCCCCGCCCATTCTTGAGTGCAACGAGGGCATAAACACGCATTGTGACCCTCAGCGTGAGTCCTGTCCTCTAGTACGTCCTCTCAGTGGCTGGACCATTAGATGTCATAATGGGCTTGACATGTCCCTAGCCCCCAATTTTTAACCACATTTCTGGTTGTCCAGTCGCCTGTCCCCAGGGCTCTACTCTGGAATCCCTCATTCGGTGGGACACCTGAGGTTGAAAAACAAAACAAAACAAATCAACAACAACAGAACAACGGACTTCTTCCGTCCCACAGAATGACCCCAAACTCTTTGGACGGGGCCAAACCCCCAGAGAGTAAGACTCGTCCATTTCCCATGAAGTCACCCGGAAATTTCACCACCATGTGTGACACGATATCCAGAGACAAATACATGAGCAAGAGCCTCACACTCGCCCTTCTTTCATATCCCCAAGAGTTCTCCTCATGGTCTGTAGATCAGTCCTGCCATACCTATGACCCGAAACATAAGCCGAGTTTGTGTTTTCAGACAACTGTCCAAACAACCGTGGCCTACACATCCTACAGGCTCAGGCCCCTGGAGCCAAACCTGACGACTGTGTTTGTCCTCTCCAAGGGAATTGTATGTGACCATTCCAATGGCCACAACCCTACTAAGAGGATAAACCTCCAAAGTCCCTGAGGCCATCCCAATATTTGTGGCTTCCCAGGACAAACAGGGGCAATCTGGGCCCATCTGAGCACCTACAGCCACTCAGACCCGTAGCCTGATGTCCCCAGAGGTAAAAAGGAACGAACAGGCCCCTAGGCACCTATCGGATCCATTGGATTGGCTTCCAGGCATCTCTCCTCAGAGGCCTGGATTTCAATAACAGCATATGGCTGTTTCTTGACTCACCCATCAGAACAAATCTCATCTACACATGGGAAACTTGCACGATGGAGCTGTATAAGCCTCTCTTTAGGAGAACCCTAAGGGCTCCAGTGCCACCGCTTCATTCCAAGGTCTCCATAGACGCAAAATCATATTAGGACACATCCACAGGAGAGTCCATTTCAACTCAGCCTCCTCGGTTGCTCCCTCAGATCCAGCATATCTAACCTGTCTTGTTGCGTGGAGACAATTGGAATGTGAGGTGGGCTACCCAGCCATCCATTCTTAGAACCCTGCTTGGAATCGTTGACCTGGAGCCTCCAACAGTCTCAATTGTCCTGCAGAAGAATCCATGCAGTTGGGAGCTTTTCACAACTCCCATCGTTGGAAAACACCCATGGCCTCTTAATCCACCCCCCCTTCAAGAAGGGGCATCAGGGACAGAATGTCCAACCTGAGCGATCGTCCGATCCTCGCCCTGACTTCAGATGCACGAGATCTCGATTCAGGTCCGTAGATTGTGCCTGCCATATCCTCACCCAGAATCCTAGGCCTAGCTTGGGTTCTCAGACTTCCGTCCTCAGACTAATGGCCCACAAGCAGTCCAGTTTGGCAATCCAGACTACAATGCAGCACTCTGCCTGCACTCCAGAAGAAAAACATTGCCCTCTGTGGCTACCCAGAAACCCCAAATGAGGATCAACCTGCACGCCATTCGGCTGTATCCCAAATATATAGGCTGACCTGGGCACTAATGCCCTTTCTGACACAGCCTGAGCCTGGACATCCTGGCCCCACCCAGACAGCTGGCCGCATGCTGAGCACATCGATCCGACATTGCCTTAGGTCGTCATCTCTTCTCAACCTCGGTTTTCAGGCTTCAGACCTAGACCTTATCTCCAATCACGGCCCGGGTTTGAAAATGATGCAGAAATCCGAACTCTTTCCCCATGGCAAGAAACCTTGTGGTTGGCATGTTGTCCAAGGTTCAGTGTAGTAAAACCAGTGTAGCCCATGAGGCCCCGCCCATGCTAGCGGGCCTCATTGGTCACAAATACACCTTGTGACCCTCAGCCTGAGCCCAGTCCTCAGGTAAGGCCTCTCAGTGGCTGGATGGAGAGACAGCATATTGGGCTTGCCATGCCCCTAGGCCCCAATTTTTAACCGTAGTTCGGGTTGTCCCTTCACTCTTCCCCAGGGCTCTGCTTTGGAATTCCTCTTTTGGTTGGACACCCAGGTAACAAACCTTAAAGGAGTCCTCCCATTCCAGAGATTGACGAAAAACAATTGGGATTGGGCCAAATCCACAGAGAGCAAGATGCGTCCATGGCCCCTGAGGCCACCCCAGCATTCCACGGCCATCGCTGATACAAAATCCAGAGACAAAAGCCTGAGCACGCGCCTCAGACTCGCTCATTCTTTTTTTTTCTTATTTTATTTATTTATTTCAGAGAGAGACAGCGAGAGAGAGCATGAGCGAGGAGAAGGTCAGAGGGAGAAGCAGACTCCCCGTGGAGCTGGGAGCCCGATGCGGGACTCGATCCCAGGAATCCAGGATCATGACCTGAGCCGAAGGAAGTCGTCCAACCAACTGAGCCACCCAGCTGTCCCAGACTCGCTCATTCTTAATATCCTGAAGAGTTCTTCAGATAAGAACATACACGGCATTCGAATGCACCCAAAATATATAGTCTAACCTGGGCACTAATGCACTGTCTGACAACCTGAGCCTGGACCTCGTGACCAACACCCAGACAGCTGACCGCACACTGAGCACATCAGACCCGCCATGGCCTTAGGTCATTATCTCTTCCCTACCTCAGTTTTCAGGCTTCAGAACCTAGACCTTATCTCCAATCACTGCCCAGGGGTGACTGTGATGCAGAAATCAGAACTCTTCCTTACCCATGGCAAGAAACCTTGTGGTTGGCATGTTGTCCAACGTTCAGTGTAGGAGAAACCAGCATTCACCCTGAAACCCCACCCATTCTTGAGTGCGACGAGGGCATAAACACGCTTGTGTCCCTCAGCGTGAGACCTGTCCTCTGGTAGATCCTCTCAGTGGCTGGACCATTAGATGTCATAATGGGCTTGACATGTCCCTAGGCCCCAATTTTTAACCAGATTTCTGATTGTCCAGTCGCCCCTCCCCAGGGCTCTACTCTGGAATCCCTCATTTGGTGGGACACCTGAGGTTGAAAAACAAAACAAAACAAATGAACCACAACAGAGCAACGGACTTCTTCCATCCCACAGAATGACCCCAAACTCTTTGGACGGGGCCAAAACCCCAGAGAGTAAGACTCGTCCATTTCCCATGAAGTCACCCGGAAATTTCACGACCATGAGTGACACGATATCCAGAGACAAAAACTTGAGCAAGAGCCTCACACTCGCCATTTTTTCATATCCCGAAGAGTTCTTCTCATGGTCTGTAGATCAGTCCTGCCATAACTATGACCCGAAACATAAGCCGAGTTTGTGTTTTCAGACAACTGTCCAAACAGCCCTGGCCTACACACGCTACAGGCTCAGACCCCTGGAGCCAAACCTGACGAATGTGCTTGCCCTCTCCAAGGGAATTGTATGTCCCCATTCCAATGGCCACAACCCTACTACGAGGATAAACCTCCAAAGTCCCTGAGGCCATGCCAATATTTGTGGCTTCCCAGGACAAACAGGGGCAATCTGGGCCCATCTGAGCACCTACCTGCACTCAGACCCGTAGACTGATATCCCCAGAGGTAAAAAGGAACGAAAAGGCCCCTAGGCACCTATCGAATCCATTGCTTTGGTTTCCAGGCATCTCTCCTTAGAGATCCTTAGAACCCTTAGAACCCTGCTCTTGTGTTGTTCCTTATGGGACATCCTTGAGCCATTCAACAGGTGTCGACTGTCCCACAGGTGTACTTGTTCTTGGACCACCTCACAACTCATATCATGGAAAGCTTCCAAGGTCACATGATGCCCCCAATCTTCATGGAGTCGGATCATGGAAAGAAACTCCAACCTGAGACAATGGCTGATCTTCGCCTTGACTTCAGATGCACGTGATCTTGATTAAGCTCTTCAGCGTGCACCTGCTGTGCCCTCACCCCAAAACCTAAGCATAGCTAGTGTTCTCAGATTTCCCTCCTCACACTCCTGGACAACACGCCCTCCATTTTGGGATTTCCGATGACACAGTGCTGCAATCTGCCTGCCCTCTAGAAGAAAAACGTTGCTCTATGGGTCTACCCAGAAACCTCAAATGAGGATAAACCTGCATGCCACTCAACTGTACACCAATTATATAGTCTAGCCTGTGCACTAATGCCCTGTCTGATACAACCTGAGGCCTGAATTCCCACCCGACACCCAGACAGCTTGCCATACACTGAGAACATCTGAACCGCCATGGCCTTAGGTAGCCATCCCTTTCCAACCTGGTTTTCAGGCTACAGAAACCTAGACCTTATCTCTACTCATTTCCCATGGGTGAACGTGATGTAGAAATCATAACTCCTCCTTCCCTCTCGCCAGAATCTTGTGGTTGGCATCTTATCCAAAGTTCAGTGTAGGATCCCTGTAGGGCCTACAGGAGTAGTAGTATGTCCCCTGAGGTAAGTGTAGGGTCCCTGAGGCCCTGCCCATGCTTAAGAGCTGCGGTGGGCACAAACACACATTGGGACCCTCAGTTTGAACCCTGTCCTCAAGTAAAGCCTCTCAGTGGCTGGACCATGAGCCCGCATATGGGGCCTGCCATGCCCCAAGTCACCCAATCTTAACCAGAGGTAGAGACATCTAGTCATCCCTACTCAGGGCGCTGCTCTGGAATCCCTCTTTGGTGGGACATTTGAGGTAAGTAAACAGAGAAAGGATTCCTCCCACCCACAGAATTACCCCAATCACTTGGGATCAGGCCATACCCAGAGAGAAAGACTCCTCCATGGCCCATGAGGCCAGCCCGACATTCCACGGCCACTATTGACACAAAATCCAGAGACATAAGCCTCACCCTTAGGTCATAGCCCAAAAAATTCTCCTCATAGTCTGTAGATCGGGCCTGCCATACCTACGTCCCCAAACCGTGTTTTCAGTCTTCTATCCTGACATCCCTGTCCCACACACCCTCCAGGCTGAGGCCCCTGGACCCACACCTCAGGACTGTGCCTGCCCTCTCCAAGGAAATTCTTCCCATTCCATTGGCCACAACCCTACAGATTAGGAGAAACCTCCAAAGTCCCAGAGGCCATTCCAATAGTGTAGGCCGCCCAGTACAAAGAGGGGTGATCTGTTACAAGCTGAGCAACGACCTCAACTCACCCGTAGACAGATATCCCAAGAGAAAGGTATTAAACTGGACAGGCCCCTAGAACGTAATTGATTCCATTGCTTTTGTTTCTAAGCATCTCTCCTCAGAGGCCTGTTTTCCAATACCAGCATATGGGGGATTCCAGAGATACCAATCAGAACAAATCTTGTCTCCACATGGGAAACTTATCCTTTGGAGCTCTGTAAAAACCTCCAGTTGGGAGAAAGCTTCAGGTAACCGGAGCCACCGCCCTATTCCAAGGTCTCCATGGACACAAACCCGCATTATGACCATTCGGCAGGAGAGTACATTGCAACTCAGCCCCGTTGATTACTCCCCCAGAGCCAGAATATCAAACCTGCCTTGTCGCTAGGAGACAACTGGAATGCAAAGCAGACTCTCTAGGCATCAATCGTTGGAATCCTGCTCTGGCGCCATTCCATATGGGACGTCCTGGGAGCCTTCCAACAGGTCTTGACTGTCCTGCAGAAGGAATCCTTGCAGATTGGAGCATCTCACAACTCCTATCGTGGGAAAACCTACATGGCCTCATGAGATGCTCCCCTTTATAAAGGGGCCATCATGGACAGAAACTGCAACCTGAGCCAACTTCTGATCCATTGCTTTGGTTTCTATGTATCTCTCCTCAGAGGCCTGGTTTCCAATATCAGAATATGGGGGTTTCCTAAGGAAACAATCAGAACAGATCTCATCTCCACATGAGAAACTTGCTCATTGGAGCTGTGTCAATACCTCAGGTTAGGAGGATCCTTCAGGGCGCTGGCACCATGGCCCAATTCCAAGGTCTCCAAGGACACAAACTTACATTATGATCCATCCTCAGGAGAGTCCATTTCAAATCAGCCCCCTCGGCTTCTCACCCAGAGCCAGCAGATCAAACCTGCCTTGTCACTAGGAGACAGTTGGAATGCGAGGTGGGCTGCCCAGGCATCCATCCTTAGAACCCTGCTCTGGAGAATTTCTTTATGGGACGTCTTGAATCCAACCAACCTGTCTTGACTGTCTCGCAGAATGAATCCTTGTGCTTTGAAGCATCACACAATCCCACTGTGAGAAAACCTCCATTTCCTCATGATGCCCCACACCTTCATAAATGGGCCATCATGGACAGAAACTCCATCCTAAGCCAAAGTCTGATCCGCGCCCTGAATTCAGAAGCACGAGATCTCGATTCAGCACTTGAGAGTGTGCCTGCTGTGCCCTCGCCCCGAAACCTAAGCCTAACTTGTGTTCTCAGACTTCCGTCTTCACAATCCTGGCCACACCCCTCCAGTTTGGCAATTCTGGAGACACAATGCAGCACTCTGCCTGCCCTCCAGAAGAAAAATGTTGCCCTATAGGGCTAACCAGAAACGCCAAATGAGTAACAACCTGCATGCCAATCGACCATACCCCAATTATACAATCTAGCTTGTGCACTAAAGCCCTGTCTGACACAGCCTGAAGGCAGACCTCCAGTCCAACACCCAGACAGCTGGCCGTACACTGAGCATATCAAACCCACAATGGCTTTCGGCCATCATCTCTACCCAACCTCAGTTTTCACCTTCAGAACCTAGACCTTATCTCCACTCACTGCCTAGGAGTGAACGTGATACAAGAATCAGAACTTCTCCTTCGCCATGGCAAGAAACCTTGTGGTTGGCATGTTGTCCAACGTTCATTGTAGGAGTAAGCAGCATGGACTATGAGGCCCCACCGTACCCTGAGGGCTACAATTTGCACAAACACACATTGTGACCCTCAGCGTGAGCCCTATCCTCATGTAAAGCCTCTTAGTGACTGGAACAACAGCCCACATATGGGGCTAGCCAAGCCCCTAGTCCCCCAATCTCAACCAGAGTTAGAGATGTCTAGTCACCCCTACTCAGGGCACTGCTCTGGAATCCCTCTTTGGTGGGACACCTGAGGTAAAAAAAAAAAAATACAGAAAGGACTCTTCCCATCCACAGAATGATCCCAACGACTTGGGACCAGGCCAAATCACCACAGAAATACTTGTCCATGACCCTTGAGGACACCCCGACATTCCACGGCCACCGTAGGCACAAAATCCAGAGACAAAAGTCTGAGCAAATGCCACATACTCGCCCTTTGTTCATAGCCCGGAAAATTCTCACGGTGTGTAGATCGAGCCTTCATACATACATCCCCAAACCTACGCTGAGATTGTGTTTTTAGACTTCTGTCCCCACAGTCCTGGCCCACACACCATCCAAGCTGGGGCCCCTGGAGCCACACCTGAGGAATCTGTCTTCCTTCTCCAGGGGAATTCTGCCATTTCCATTAGCCACAACCCTATAAATTAGGAGAAACCTCCAAACTCCCCGAGGCCATCCCAATAGTGTTGGCTGTCCAGGACAAACAGGGATGATCTTTCACAAGTTAGGAAACTACCTCCACTCAGACCCAGACACAGAAATCCCCATAGAATAAGATTGAACTGGACAGGCACTTAGGCCCTAATCAGATCCATTGCTTTTGTTTCCAGGCACCTCTCCTCAGAGGCCTGGTTACCAATACCAGCATATGGGGGATTACTGAGGCACTCATAGAAAAATCCCGTCTCCACATAGTAAATGTACTCTTTGGAGCTCTATAAAAACCTCTGTTTAGGAGAATCTTTCAGGGCCCCGGATCAAGCGCCCCATTCCAAGGTCTCCATGGACTTAAACCCACATTATGATCTATCCTCGGTAGAGTCCATGTCAACTCATCCCCCTTGGTTTCTCCCCCAGGGCCTGCAGATCAAATCTGCCTTGTTGCTAGGAGACAACTAGAATGGGAGGCGGGCTGCCCAGGCATCCATCCTTAGAACCCTACTCTGGAGTCGTTCCATATGGGACATCCTAGAGCCATCCAACAGGTCTCAATTGTCCCACAGAAGGAATCTTTGCAGTCTGGTGCATCTCACAACTCCCATTGTTGGAAAATCTTCATGGCCTCTTGAGACGCTCCACTTTATAAAGGGGCCATCATGGACAGAAACTCCAACCTGAGCAAACGTCTTATATTCGCCCTGGCTTCAGGTGAATGAGATCTTGATTCAGGTCTGCAGAGTGTGCCTTCTGTGTCCTCACCCCAAAAACTAAGCCTAGCTTGTGTTCTCAGACTACCGTCCTCACACCCCTGGCCCAAAAGCCCTACAGTTTGGCAATACTGCGGCCACAATGCAGCACTCTGCATGCCCTCCAGAAGAAAAACGTTGCCTTATGGAGCTACTTAGAAACCCGAATGAGGATCAACTGAACGCCACTCGACTGCACCCCAAATATACAGTCTACCCTGTCTAATGCCCTGTCTTACACAGCATGAGCCCACACCTCCAGACCTACGCTCAACAGCTAGCCACACACTGAGCTCATTGTAGCCATCAGGTCCTTAGGTCTTCATCTCTTCCCAACCTCGGTTTTCGGGTTTCAGAACCTAGACCTAAACTCCAATCACTGTCCAGGGGTGAACGTGATGCAGAAATCACAACTCTTCCTTCGCCATGCCCGCAAACCTTGTGGTTGGCATATTCTCCAACGTTCAGTGTAGGAGAATCCAGCGTGGCCCATGAGGCCCTTCCCATGCTTGAGGGCCTTGTTGGGCACAAATAGGCATTGTGACCCTCAGCATGAGCCCTGTCCTCAAGGAAGACTTCTCAGTGTCTGAATCAAGAGCCCACATATTGGACTTGCCATGCCCCTAGGCCCCCAAACTTAAACAGAGGTGGGGATATCCAGTTGTCCCTACCAAGGACTCTGCTCGGGAATCCCTCTTTTATTGGCACACATGAGGTACATAAAATAAAATAAAAAAAAAACAGAAAGGACACCTCCCATCCCACAGAATGTACCCAAACTCTTGGGATTGGGTCAAATCCTCAGAGAAGGAAAGCCGTCCACACCCATGAGGCCACGCCAGCATTCGACCCACATTGTTGACACAAATCCAGAGACAAAACCTGAGCAAGCACCTCAAACTCACCCTTTTTCATATCCCGAAGTGTTATCACGGTCTGTAGATTGGGCGTGCCAAACCAATGTCCCCAATCCTAAGCAGAGTTTGTGTTTTCAGACTTCTGTCCCCACAGGCCTGGCCCACACACCCTCAAGGCTGGGCCCCTAGAGCCAAACTCAGAACTGTGCGTGCCCTCTCCAGGGGATTTCTGCCCATTCCATTGGCCACAACCCTATAGATTAGGAGAAACTCCAAAGTCCCGAGGCCATTCACAATATTATAGGCTGCCCAGGACAAACAGGGGCCATCTGACACAAGCCGTGCAACTACCTCCCCTCAGATCCATAGGCACGTATCCCCAGGAAAGAGATTGAACCGGGCAGTCACCTAGGCCCTAATCATATCCATTGCTTTTGTTTCCAGGCATCTCTCCTCAGAGGCCTGGTTTCCAATACCAGCATATGGGGGATTCCTTAGGCACTCATCAAAACAATTCTCTTCTCTACATAGGAAACGTACTCTTTAGAGCTCCATCAAAACCTCCGGTTATGAACATCCCTCAAGGCCCCGTATCAAGCACCCCATTCCAAGGTCTCCATGGACACAAATGCACATTATGATCCATCCTCAACTCACCCATTTCAACACACCCGCCTCGGTTATTCCCCTAGATCCAGCAGATCGAACTTGCCTTGGCGCTATGAGACACCTGTAATGGGAGGCAGGATGCCCATGCATCCATCCTTAGAACCCTGCTCTGGGTAACTTCCTTATGGGATGTCCTGGAGCCATCCAGCAGGTCTCGACTGTCCCACGGAAGGAATCATTGTGGTTTGGAGCATCTCACAATTCCCATCGTGGGAAAACCTCCATGGCCTCGTGACACCCTGCCCTTCATGAAGGGGCCGTCATGGACAGAAACTCCAACCTGAGCCAACGTCTGATCCTAGCTCTGTCTTCAGGTACACGGGATCTCGAATCATCTCTGCAGAGGGTTCCTGCCGTCCCCTCACCCCGAAATCTAAGTCTGGCTTGTGTTCTCAGAATTTTTTCCTCAAACTCCTGGCCCACACGCCTTCCAGTTTGGGAATTCTGAGGCCACTATGTGGAACTGTGTCTTCCTTCCAGAAGAAAAACGTTGCCCTCTGGGGCTAACCAGTAACCACAAATGAGTACCATCCTGCACGAAACTCGACTGCACCCCAATGATACAGTCTAGCCTGGGCACTAATTCCCTGTGTGCCACAGCCTGAGCCTGCATCTCCCAACCCACACTCAACAGCTGGCCGAACACTGAGCACATCAGTCACACCATGGCCTTAGGTCTTCATCTCTTCCCAACCTCAGTTTTCAGGCTTCAGAACCTAGACCTTAAATCCAATCACAGTCCAGGAGAGAAAGTGTTGCAGAAATTAGAACTCCTTCTTCCCCATGGCCAGAAAACTTGTGGTTCCCATATTGTGCAACATTCAGTGTAGGAGAAACCAGCATGGTACATTAGGGCACGCCCTGACTTGAGGGGCTCCTTGGGCACAAAAACACATTGTGAAACTCAATGTGAGCCCTATGCTCAAGGAAGGCCTCTCAGTGTCTGGACCAAGAGCCCACATATGGGGCTTGCCCTGTTCTTAGTTACCAATGTTAACCAGAGTTCTGGTTGTCTAGTCGCCCCTCCCCAGGACTCTGCTGTGGAATCCCTCTTTTGGTGGTCCACCTGAGGTAAAAAAAAAAAAAAAAAAAAAAAAAAAACAAAAAACAGAAAGGCCTCCTCCCTTCCCACTGAATGACACCAAACTCTTGGGATTGGGTCAAATCCCGAGAAAGGGAGCCTCATTCATGGCCCATGAGGACACCCGGACATTCCATGGCATCGGTGACACATATCCAGAAAAAAATAAGCATGAGCAAGCACCTCACTTTCGCCCTTTGTTCATATCCCGAAGAGTTCTCCTCACGGTCTCTATATCGGGCCGGCCATACCTACACACCCAAACCTAAGTGGAGTTTGTGTTTTCAGACTTTTGTCCAAATAGCCCTGGACCACACACGCTCCACACTTGGGTCCCTGGAGCCACACCTCAGGACTGTGCTTCCCTTTCAAGAGAATTCTTCCCATTCCATTGGCCACAACCTTGCAAATTAGGAAAAACCTCCAAAGTTACCGAGGCCATCCCAATAGTGTAGGCCGCCCAGGACAAACAGGTGTGATCTCAAACCAGCTGAGCAACTACCTCCACTCAGACAAAAGATGTCCCCAGAGAAGAATATTGAACCGGACAGGCCCCTAGGCCCTAATCAGATCCATTGCTTTGGTTTCCAGGCATCTCTCCTCAGAGGCCTCATTTCCAATACCAGCAAATGGTGGTTTCCTGAGGCACCCATAAGAACAAATCTCGTCTCCCCATGGAAAAGTTGCTCATTGGAGCTTTGTTATCACCTCCGGTTAGGAGAATCCTTCAGGGCCCAGGTGCCACTGCCCATTACCAAGGTCTCAATGGACTCAAACCAACATTAAGACCATCCTCAGGAAAGTCCATGTCAACTCATTTAAGACCATCCTCAGGAAATTCCATTTCAACTCAGCCCCCTCTAATGCTACCCCAAGCCAGCAGATCAAACGTTTCTTGTTGCTAGGAGACAATTGGAATTGAGGCTGTCTGCCCAGGCATCCATACTTAGAACCCTGTTCTGGAAAAATACCTTATGAGACGTCCTGGAGCCATCCAACAAATCTTAATTGTCCCACAGAAGGAATCCTTGCGGTTTGGAGCATCTCACAACTCTAATAGTGGGAAAACCCCCATGGCCTCATAATGCCCCCCCCTTCATGAAGGGGCCAACATGGACAGAAACTCCAACCTGAGCCAAAGTCTGATCCTCGACCTGACTTCAGACTCATGAGATCTCAATTCAGCTCTGCAGAGTGTGCTGCCATGTCCATTCCCTGAAACCTAAGCCTAGCTTGTGTTCTCAGACTTCCGTCCTCACTCTCCTGGCCCACAAGCCCTCCAGTTTGGGAATTCCGAAGCCACAAAGCAGCACTCTGCCTGCCCTCCAGAAGAAAACTTTGCCCTATGCTGCTAATAAGAAACCCCAAATGATTATCTAATGCATGCCACTCGACTGTAAAGCAATTATACAGCCTACCCTGAATACGAATGCCCTGTCTGGCACAGCCTGAGACAAGACATCCCAAACGACACCTAGACAGCTGGCTCCAACCTGGACACAAGGGACCCGCTATGGCTGTAGTTCGTCATCTCTTCCCAACCTCGGTTTTCAGGCTTCAGAACCGAGACCTTATCTCCAATCACTGCCCAGGGGTGAACGTGATGCAGAAATTAGAATTCCTCCTTCCCCATGGCCAGAAACCTTGTGGTTGGCATGTTGTCCAACGTTCAATGTGGGAAAACCTGCATTGTCGGAAAGGCCCCGCCAGTGCTTGAGGGCCGCCTAGGGCACAGACATGCATTGTGACCTGTAGCGTGAGTCCCGTATTAAAGTAACACCTCTCAGTGGCTGGACCAAGATCCTGCATATGGGGCTTGTCATATCCATAGGCCCCCAGGCTTAACCAGAGAGCGAGTATTCCAGTTGTCAGTACCCACTGCTATGCTCCAGAATCCCTCTACTGGGGGGACACATGAAGCAGAAAACAGGACTCTTCCCTTCCCACAGAATGACCCCATACTCTTGGGGGCTGGACAAACTACCAGAGAGGGAGACTTCTACGACGCATGAGGCAACTCCTACACTAAACGGCCATTGTGGACAAAATATCCAGAGACAAAAGACTGAGCGACTGCCTCCCTCTCACCCTTCTTTCATATCCAGAGGAGCTCCCCTCACGGACTGTAGATCAGGCCTGCCATAACCTCGGCCCCAAACCTGAGCTGAGTTTGGGTTTTTGGATGTCTGTCTGCACAGCCGTGGCCCACACCGCCTCCAGGCTGGGGTCTCTGGAGCCACACCACAGAACTGTGCCGGCTCTCTCCTAAGAAACTGCCCGTGCCATTGGCCACAACTCTACAAAATAGTAGAAACCTCAAGGTCCCCAAGGACATCCCACTACCGCAAGCCGCACTGGACAAACAGGGGCATTATGACACCAGCTGAGCAACTACTACCTCCATGCAGACACACAGACTGATATCCGCAGAGACAGAAGATTGAACCAGACAGGCCCCTAGGCCCTATTATGAACTCTTGCTTTGGTGTCCAGGTATCACTCCTCAGAGGCCTGGGTTCGAAGACCAGCATATGGGGCTATCCGGAGGCACCAGACAGAACACCTCTCATCTCCACATGGAGAGCTTCCTTGTGGGAGTTGTGTCAAACCCTTCGGGTTGGAGAATCCTGCAGAGTCCCTTAGCTACTGCCACATTCCAAGGTCTCCATGGCCACCAACCCACATTAAGACTCATCCTCAGGAAAGTCCATTTATTTTTTTTTAATTATTTTTTTTAAGGATTTTATATATTTATTTGTCAGAGAGCGAGCGAGAGCGAGCACAGGCAGACAGAATGGCAGGCAGAGTCAGAGGGAGAAGCAGGCTCCCTGCGGAGCAAGGAGCCCGATGTGGGACTCGATCCCAGGACGCTGGGATCATGACCTGAGCTGAAGGCAGCTGCTTAACCAACTGAGCCACCCAGGCGTCCCAGGAAAGTCCATTTAAACACAGCCTTCTGTGTAGCTCAACCAAGAGCCCGCAGATTGAGCGTGCCTTGTCTCAACCAGGCAATGGGAAGGTGAATTGGCGTTTCTCGGCATCCATGCTTAGGCCCCTGCTCTCGAGTCTTTCTGTATGGGGCATCCTGGAACCATCCAATAGTACTCGACTGTCCTGAAGAAGGAAACTTTGAAGTTTGGAGCAGCTCACAACTCCCAGCGTAGGGAAACCTCTCTGGCCTCATGACGCCCCCACCCCCTTCAGGAAGGGGCCGTCATGGACACAAACTCCAGCTTGAGGCAACATCTGATACTCGCCCTGACCTCAGATGCAGGAGATCTCGATTCAGCCTCTACACAGTGGGCCCAAACCTCGTGCTACCTTGTGTTTTCAGACTTCCTTCCTCACACTCCTGGCAAACATGTCCTCAAGACTTGGAATTCTGGAACCAAAATGCAGCCCTATGCTGGCCCTCCAGAAGAAAAACGTTGCTCTATGGGGATCTCCATAAACCCCAAATGAGGATCAACCTGCTCGGTTCTCGACCTCACCCCAATTGGATTGTTCGGGTTGTCCATTCATCCCTCCCCAGAGCTCTGCTTTGGAATCCCTCTTTTGGTGGGACACCTGAGGTAACAAAACTAAAAGGACTCCTCCCATCCTTCAGATTGACCCAAAACAATTGGGATTGGACCAAATTCACAGAGACGAAGTCTCGTCCATGGCACATGAGTCCTTCCCGAGATTCCACAGCCATCGTTGACAACAAATCCAGAGACAAAAGTCTGAGCAAACGCCTCACACTCGCTCTTTTGTCGTATCCCGAAGAGTTCTCCTCACGGTCTGTAGATCGGGCCTGCCATACCTACTTCCCAAACCTAAGCTGAGTTTGTGTTTTCATACTTCTGTCCCCACATTCCTCGCCCACAGACCCTTCAGGCTGGGGCCCCTGGAGCCACACATCAGGACTGTGCCTGGCCATACCACAGGAATTCTGCCCATTCCATTGTCCACAATCGTACAAATTAGGACAAACCTCCAGAGTCCCCAAGGACATCCCAATAATGTAGGCCGCTCAGGACAAACAAGGGTCATCTGAAACCAGCTGAGCATCTACCTCTACTCAGCGTAGATGGATGTCCCCAGAGAAGAAGATTGAATCAGACAGGCCCCGAGGCCTGAATCAGATTCATTGTTTCAGTTACAGGTATCTCTCCTCAGAGGCCTGGTTTCCAATATTAGCATATGGGGATATCATGAGGCAGCAAGCAGAACAAATCTCTTCTCCACATGGGAAAATTATCCTATGAATATATCTCAAAACCTCCAGTTAGGAGAATCCTTCAGGGCCTGTGTGCCACTGCCCCATTACAAGGTTTCCATAGACACAAAAACACATTAGGACCCATCCACAGGAGAGTCCATTTCAACTGAGCGTATTCGGTTGCTCCGCGAGATCCAGCAGATCTAACTTGTCTTGTTGCTAGGAGACAATTGGATGTGAGGTGGCCTACCCCGCCATCCATCCTTAAAACCCTGCTCAGAATCGTTGGCCTGGAGCCACCCAACAGGTCTCAATTGTCCTGCAGAAGAATCTTTGCAGTTGGGAGCTTCTCAGAACTCCCATCGTGAGATAACCCCCATGGCAACATGGTTCCCCCCCCCCTTCATAAAGGGGCCATCAGGGACATAAGGTCCAACCTGAGCGATCGTCTGATCCTCACTCTGACTTCAGATGCACGAATCTCGGTTCAGGTCTGTAGATTTTGCCTGCCATGTCCTCACCCAGAAACCTAAGCCTTGCTTCTGTCCTCAGACTTCTGTCCACACACTACTGGCTTACAAGCCCTCCAGTTTGGCAATCCAGAACTACAATGCAGCACTCTACCTACCCTGCAGAAGAAATACATTGCCCTCTGGGGCTACCTAGCAACCCCAAATGAAGATCAACCTGCACGACACTTGGCTATACCCAAAATATATAGTATGACCTAGGCAATAATGCCCTTTCTGACACAGCCTGAGCCTGGACCTCCTAGGCCCACCCAAACAGCTGGCTACAAACTGAGAACTTTAGACCCCCATGGCCTTAGGTCGTTATCCCTTCCCAACCTCAGTTTTCAGGCTTCAGAACCTAGACCTTATCTCCAATCACTGCCCAGGTTTGAAAGTGATGCAGAAATCAGAACTCCTTCCGGATGGCAGGAAAACCTGCGGTTGGCTTGTAGTCCAATGTTAAGTGTAGTGGAAACCAGTGTGTCCCTTGAGGCCCCGCCATTGATCGTGGTCCAGATAGGTAGCAAACACACATTGTGACCCTCAGCCTTAGCCCAGTCCTCAGGTCAGGCCTCTCAGTGGCTGGATGAAGAGACAGCATATTGGGCTTGCCATGCCCATAGGCCCCAATTTTTAACCATAGATCGTGTTGTCCCTTCACTCTTCCCCAGGGCTCTGCTTTGGAATTCCTCTTTTGGTGGGACACCTGATGTAACAACCCTGAAAGGAGTCCTCCATCCAACAGATTGACGAAAAACAATTGTGATCGGCCCAAATCCACAGAGAGCAAGATTCGTCCATGGCCCATGAGGCCTCCTCGACATTCCACGGCCATCGCTGAAACAAAATCCAGAGACAAAAGCCTAAGCAAGTGCCTCAGACTCGCGCTATCTTCATATCCTGTAGATGTCTTCTCATGGTTTCTAGATCGTGCCTGCCATACCTACGTCCCCAAACAAGAGCTGAGTTTGTGTTTTCAGACTTCTGTCCTCAAAGTCCTGGGCCACATATCCTCCAGGCTGGGGACCCTGGAGCCACACATTAGGACTGTGCCTACCCAATCCATGGGAATTCTGCCCATTCCATTGTCCAAAATCGTACAAATTAGGAGAACCCTCCAAAGTCCCTGAGGCCATCCCAATAGTATAGGTCGCCCGGGACAAAACAGGGCAGTCTGTCACCAGCTGAGCATCTAACTCCACTCATACCCTAGATGGATGTCCCCAGAGAAGAAGATTGAACCAGACAGGACCCTAGGCCAAAATCGGATCCATTGCTTTGGTTTACAGGCATGTCTCCTCAAAACCCTGGATTCCAATACCAGCATTGGGGTTTTCCTGAGGCACCCATCAGAACAAACCTCGTCTCCACAAGGAAACTTGTGCATGGGAGCTATGTCAAAAGCTGAGGAGAACACTTCAGGGTCCCGGTGCCACCACCCCATTCCAAGGCCCTCATGGACACAAACACACATTAGACCCATCCTGGGATAGTCCATTTCAACTCAGCCACCCCGGTTGCTCCCGCAGAGCCATCAGATCTAAACTGTCTTGTCCTAGGAGACAATTGGAATGCGAGGCGGGCTTCCCAGGCATCCATCCTCGAACGTTGGTCTGGACTCATCCATATGGGATTTCCTGGAGCTGTCCAACAGGTCTCAATTGTCCCGCAGAAGGAATCCTAGGAGGGGGCATCCCACCACTCCAAACGTGGGAAAACCTCCAAGGCCTCGAGATACGGCTCCCTTCATGAAGGGGTCGTCATGAACAGAAAATCCAAGCTGAGCCAACGTCTGATCCTCGCTGTGACTTCAGATGCATGAGATATTGCTTCATTCTTCAGGGGGTACATGCCGTGCCCTCGCCCTGAAACCCAAGTCTAGCTGTCCCTAGGACCCAATTTTAACCAGATTTCTGTTTCTCAAATCGCCCCTCCCCAGGGCTCTACTCTGGAATCCCTCATTTGTTGGGGCCCCCTGAGTTTGAAAAACAAAACAAAACAAAACAACAACAACACAAAACGGACTTCTTCCGTCCCACAAAATGACCCCAAACTCTTTGGATTCGGCCAAACCCCCAGGGAGTAAGACCCGTCCATTTCCCATGAAGTCACCCGGAAATTTCATGACCATGAATGGCATGATATCCAGAGATAAATACTTGAGCAAGAGCCTCACACTCGCCTTTTTTTCATATCCCGAAGAGTTCTCCTCATGGTCTGTAGATCAGTCCTGCCATACCTATGACCCCAAACATAAGCCGAGTTTGTGTTTTCAAACAACTGTCCAAACAGCCCTGGCCTACACAGCCTACAGGCTTAGGCCCCTGGAGCCAAGCTGAGGACTGTACTTGCCCTCTCCAAGGGAATTCTGTGTGCCCATTCCAATGGACACAACGCTACTAATAGGATAAATCTCCAAAGTCCCTGATTCCATCCCAATAGTGGTGGCTTCCCAGGACACAGCAGCTATCTGAGCCCATCTGAGAACCTACCTGCACTCAGACTTGTAGATTGATATCCACAGAGGTAAAAAGGAACGAACAGGCCCCTAGGCCCTAATCGGATCCATTGCTTTGGTATCCAGGCATCTCTCCTCAGAGGCCTGGATTTCAGTACCAGCATATGGCTGTTTCTTGACTCACCCACCAGAACAAATCTCATCTACACATGGGAAACTTGCAAGTGGGAGTGATGTCAAAGCCTCTGTTTAGGAGAACCCTTCATGTCCCCAGTGCCACCGCGTCATTCCAAGGTATCCTTAGACACAAAAACACATTAGGACCCATCCACAGGAGAGTCTATTTCAACTCAGCGTATTCGGTTGCTCCGCGAGATCCAGCAGATCTAACTTGTCTTGTTGCTAGGAGACAATTGGAATGCGAGGTGGGCTACCAAGACATCCATCCTTAGAACCCTGCTCGGAATCGTTAGCCTGGAGCCAACCAACAGGTCTCAATTCTCCTGCAGAAGAATCTTTGAAGTTGGGAGCTTCTCACAACTCCCATCGTGAGAAAACACCCATGGCCTCTTGATCCCCCCCACCTTCATGAAGTGGCCCTCAGTGACATAAATCCCAACCTGGGCAATCTTCTGATCCTCACCATGACTTCAGAAGTGCGAGATCTCGGTTCAGATCTGTAGATTGTGCCTGCCTTGTCCTCACCCAGAAACCCAAGCCTAGCTTGTGTCCTCAGACTTCCATCCTCAGACTAATGGCCCACAAGCCCTCCAGTTTGGCAATCCAGAATTATAATGCAGCACTCTGCCTGACCTCCAGAAGAAAAACATTGACTTCTGGGGCTATCAAGAAACCCCAAATGAAGATCAACCTGCACGCCACTTGGCTGTATCCAAAATATATAGGCTGACCTGGGCAATAATGCCCTTTCTGACAGAGGCTGAGCCTGGACCTCCTGGCCCCACCCATACAGCTGGCCGCTCACTGAACACATGGGACCAGCCATTGCCTTAGGTCGTTATCTCTACCCAGCCTCGGTTTTCAGGATTTAGAACCTAGGCCTTATCTCCAATCACTGCCCATGTTTGAAAATGATGCAGAAATCAGAACTCTTTCCCGATGGTAAGAAACCTTGTGGTAGGCTTGTTGTATAATGTTCAGTGTAGTGGATACCAGTGTGTCCAATGAGGCCCCGCCATTGCTCGCGGGCCACATAGGTGGCAAACACACATTGTGACCCTCAGCCTTAGCCCAGTCCTCAGGTAAGGTCTCTCAGTGGCTGGATGAAGAGACAGCATATTGGGCTTGCCATGCCCCTATGCCCCAATTTTTAACCATAGTTTGGTTTGTCACTTCACTCTTCCCCAGGACTCTGCTTTGGAACTCCTCTTTTTGTGGGACACCTCAGGTAACAACCCTGAAAGGAGTACTCCATCCAACAGATTGATGAAAAACAATTGGGATTAGGCCAAATCCACAGAGAGCAAGATTCGTCCATGGCCCATGAGGCCTCCTCGACATTCCACGGCCATCGCTGAAACAAACTCCAGAGACAAGAGCCTGAGCAAGCGCCTCAGACTCGCACTATCTTCATATCCTGAAGATGTCTTATGGTTTCTAGATCGTGCCTGCCATACCTACGTCCCCAAACATAAGCTGAGTTTGTATTTTCAGACTTCTGTCCTAAAATCCAGGGCCACACACCATCCAGGCTGGGGACCCTGGAGCTACACATTAGGACTGTGCCTACCCAATCCATGGGAATTCTGCCCATTCCATTGTCCAAAATCGTACAAATTAGGAGAACCCTCCAAAGTCCCTGAGGCCATCCCAATAGTATTGGTCGCCCGGGACAAAACAGGGCAATCTGTCACCAGCTGAGCATCTAACTCCACTCATACCCTAGATGGATGTCCCCAGAGAAGAAGATTGAACCAGACAGGACCCTAGGCCAAAATCAGATCCATTGCTTTGGTTTACAAGCATGTCTCCTCAAAACCCTCGATTCCAATACAAGCATTGGGGTTTTCCTGAGGCACCCATCAGAACAAACCTCGTCTCCACAAGGAAATTTGTGCATGGGACCTATGTCAAAAGCTGAGGAGAATACTTCAGGGTCCCGGTGCCACCGCCCCATTCCAAGGCCCTCATGGAAACAAACACACATTAGACCTATCCTCAGGAAAGTCCATTTCAACTCAGCCACCCCGGTTGCTCCCGCAGAGCCATCAGATCTAAACTGTCTTGTCACTAGGAGGCAATTGGAATGCGAGGCGGGCTTCCAAGGCATCCATCCACGAACGTTGGTCTAGACTCATCCATATGGGATGTCCTGGAGCTGTCCAGCAGGTCTCAGTTGTCCCGCAGAAGGAATCCTAGGAGGGGGCCTTCCACCACTCCAAACGTGGGAAAACCTCCACGGCCTCGAGATTCGGCTCCCTTCATGAAGGGGCCGTCATGAACAGAAAATCCAAGCTGAGCCAACGTCTGATACTAGCTCTGACTTCAGATGCATGAGATATTGCTTCAGATCTTCAGGAGGTACATGCCGTGCCCTCGCCCTGAATCCCAAGTCTAGCTGGTGTTCTCAGACTTCCATCCTCACACTCCTGGCCCCGAAGCCGATACGTTTGGCAATTCCGGACCATCATTACAGAACTCTGCCTGCCCTCGAGAAACAAAATATTGCCCAATGAGCTGCCCGGGCACATTAAATGAGAATAAACCTACATGGCACTCGAATGTCCCCAAATTATATAGTCTAACCTGGGCAGTAATGCACTGTCTGACACACCATGAGCCGGGACCTCCTGAGCAACACCCAGACAGCTGACCACACACTGAGCCCATAAGACACACCGTGGCCATAGGTCATCATCTCTTCCCTACCTCAGTTTTCAGGCTTCAGAACCTAGACCTTATCTCCAATCACTGTCCAGAGGTGACTGTGATGCAGAAATCAGAACTCTTCATTACCCATGGCAAGAAACCTTATGGTTGGCATGTTGTCCAACGTTCAGTGTAGGGGAAACCACGATTCACCCTGATGCCCCGCCCATTCTTGAGTGCGACGAGGGCATAAAAAGCATTGTGACCCTCATCGAGAGTCCTGTCCTCTAGTACGTCCTCTCAGTGGCTAGACCATTAGATGCCATAATGGCTTGACATGTCCCTAGGCCCCAAATTTAAACCAGATTTCTGGTTGTCCAATCGCCCCTCCCCAGGGCTCTACTCTGGAATCCCTCATTTGGTGGAGTTTGAAAAACAAAACAAAACAACAACAACAACAACAAAAATAAAACGGACTTCTTACATCCCACAGAATGACCCCAATCTCTTTGGAATGGGCCAATGCACCAGAGAGTACGACTCGTCCTTTTCCCATGAAGTCACCCGGATATTTCATGACCATGAATGGCACGATATCCAGAGATAAAAACTTGAGCAAGAGCCTCACACTCACCCATTTTTCATATCCCGAAGTGTTCTCCTCATGGTCTGTAGATCAGTCCTGCCATACCTATGACCCGAAACATAATCCGAGTTTGTGTTTTCAGACAACTTCCCATACAGCCCAGGCCTACACACCCTACAGGCTCAGGCCCCTGGAGCCAACCTGAGGACTCTACTTGCCCTCTCCAAGGGAATTCTGTGTGCCCATTCCAATGGCCACAACCCTACTAATAGAATAAACCTCCAAAGTCCCTGAGGCCATCCCAATAGTGGTGGCTTCCCAGGACAAACAGGAGCAATCTGAGAGCTTCTGAGAACCTACCTGCACTCAGACTCGTCGACTGATATCCCCAGAGGTAAAACAGAATGAACAGGCCCCTAGGCCCTAATCGGATGCATTGCTTTGGTTTCCAGGCATCTTCCTCAGAGGCCTGGATTTCAGTACCAGCATATGGCTGTTTCTTGACTCACCCATCAGAACAAATCTCATCTACACATGGGAAACTTCCACGTGGGAGGTGTGTCAAAGCCTCTTTTTAGGAGAAACCTTCAGGGCCCCAGTGCCACCGCTTCATTCCAAGGTCTCCATAGACACAAAATCATATTAGGACACATGAACGGGAGAATCCAATTCAACTCAGCATATTCGGTTGCTCTGTGAGATCCAGCAGATCTAACTTGTCTTGTTGCTAGGAGACAATTGGAATGCGAGGTGGGCTACCCTGCCATCCATCCTTAGAACCCTGCTCAGAATCATTGGCCTGGAACCAACCAACAGGTCTCAATTTTCCTGCAGAAGAATCTTTGCATTAGGGAGCTTCTCACAACTCCCATCGTGAGAAACTCCCATGGCCTCGTGATAACCCCCCCCCCCTTCATGAAGGGGCCATCAGGGACAAGAGGTCTATCCTGAGAAATAGTCTGACCCTCACCCTGACTTCAAATGCACGAGATCTCGATTCAGGTCTGTATATTGTGCCTGCCATGTCCTCACCCAGAAACCCAAGCCTAGCTGGTGTCCTCAGATGTCCGTCCTCAGACTAATGGCCCACAAGCCCTGCAGTTTGGCAATCCAGAATTACAATGCAGCAGTCTGTTTGCCTCCAGAAGAAAAACATTGCCTTCTGGGGCTAACCAGAAACCCCAAATGAAGATCAACCTGCACGCCAATTGGCTGTACCCAAAATATATAGGCTGACCTGGGCAATAATGCCCTTTCTGACATAGCCTGAGCCTGGACCCCCTGGCCCCACCCAGACAGCTTGCCGCTCACTGAGCACATAGGACTAGCCATTGCCTTAGGTTGTTATCTCTTCCCAACCTCGGTTTTCAGGATTCAGGTCCTAGACCTTATCTCCAATCACTGCCCAGGTTTGAAAATGATGCAGAAATCAGAACTCCTGCCCAATGGCAAGAACCTTGTGGTTGGCTTGTTGTCCAATGTTCAGTGAAGTGGCAACCTGTTTGTCCGATGAGGCCCCGCCATTGCTCACGGGCCACATAGGTGGCAAACTCACATTGTGACCCACAGCCTTAGCCCAGTCCTCAGGTAAGGCCTCTCAATGGCTGGATGAAGAGACAGCATATTGGGCTTGCCATACCCATAGGCCCCAATTTTTAACCATAGTTCGGGTTGATCATTCATTCTTCCCCAGGGCTCTGCTTTGGAATTCCTCTTTTGGTGGGACACCTGATGTAACAACCCTGAAAGGAGTCCTCCATCCAACAGATTGACGAAAAACAATTGGGATCGGCCCAAATCCACAGAGAGAAAGATTCGTCCATGGCCCATGAGGCCTCCTCGACATTCCACGGCCATCGCTGAAACAAAATCCAGAGACAAAATCTGAGCAAGCACCTCAGACTCGCACTTTCTTCATATCCTGAAGATGTCTTCTCATGGTTTGTAGATCGGGCTGCCGTACCTACGTCCCCAAACCTAAGCTGAGTTTGTGTTTTCAGACTTCTGTCCTCAAAGTCCTGGGCCACACACCATCCAGGCTGGGGACCCTGGAGCCACACACTAGGACTGTGCCTACCCAATCCATGGGAATTCTGCCCATTCCATTGTCCAAAATCGTACAAATTAGGAGAACCCTCCAAAGTCCCTGAGGCCATCCCAATAATATAGGTCGCCCGGGACAAAAAAGGGCAGTCTAACACCAGCTGAGCATCTACCTCCACTCATACCCTAGAAGGATGTCCCCAGAGAAGAAGATTGAACCAGACAGGACCCTAGGCCAAAATCGGATCCATTGCTTTGGTTTACAGGCATGTCTCCTCAAAACCCTGGTTTACAATACCAGCATTGGGGTTTTCCTGAGGCACCCATCAGAACCAAACTCGTCTCCACAAGGAAACTTGTGCATGGGAGCTATGTCAAAAGCTGAGGAGAATACTTCAGGGTCCCGGTGCCACCGCCCCATTCCAAGGCCCTCATGGACACAAGCACACATTAGACCCATCCTCAGGAAAGTCCATTACAACTCAGCCACCCCGGTTGCTCCCGCAGAGCCGTCAGATCCTAACTGTCTTGTCGCTAGGAGACAATTGGAATGTGAGGCAGTCTTCCCAGGCATCCATCCTCAAACGTTGGTCTGGACTCATCCATATGGGATGTCCTGGAGCTGTCCAACAGGTCTCAATTGTCCCGCAGAAGGAATCCTTGGAGGGGGCCTTCCACAACTCCCAACATGGGAAAACCTCCACGGCCTCGAGATTCGGCTCCCTTCATGAAGGGGTCGTCATGAACAGAAAATCCAAGCTGAGCCAACGTCTGATCCTCGCTCTGACTTCAGATGCATGAGATATTGCTTCAGATCTTCAGGGGGTACATGCCGTGCCCTCGCCTTGAATCCCAAGTCTAGCTTTTGTTCTCAGACTTTCGTCCTCACACTCCTGGCCCCGAAGCCCACAAGTTTGGCAATTACGGACCATCATTGCAGCACTCTGCCTGCCCTCTAGAAACAAAATATTGCCCAGTGAGCTGCCCGGGCACATTAAATGAGAATAAACCTACACGGCACTTGATGTACCCAAATTATATAGTCTAACCTGGGCAGTAATGCACTGTCTGACACACCCTGAGCCGGGACCTCCTGAGCAACACCCAGACAGCTGACCGCACCCTGAGCCCATAAGACCCGCCGTGGCCTTAGGTCATCATCTCTTCCCAACCTCAGTTTTCAGGCTTCAGAACCTAGACCTTATCTCCAATCACTGCCCAGGGGTGAGTGTGATGCAGAAATCAGAACTCTTCCTTACCCATGGCAAGAAACCTTATGGTTGGCATGTTGTCCAAAGTTCAGTGTAGGTGAAACCAGCATTCACCCTGAGGCCCCGCCCATTCTTGAGTGCGACGAGGGCATAAAAAGCATTGTGACCCTCATCGAGAGTCCTGTCCTCTAGTACGTCCTCTCAGTGGCTAGACCATTAGATGCCATAATGGCTTGACATGTCCCTAGGCCCCAAATTTAAACCAGATTTCTGGTTGTCCAATCGCCCCTCCCCAGGGCTCTACTCTGGAATCCCTCATTTGGTGGAGTTTGAAAAACAAAACAAAACAACAACAACAACAACAAAAATAAAACGGACTTCTTACATCCCACAGAATGACCCCAATCTCTTTGGAATGGGCCAATGCACCAGAGAGTACGACTCGTCCTTTTCCCATGAAGTCACCCGGATATTTCATGACCATGAATGGCACGATATCCAGAGATAAAAACTTGAGCAAGAGCCTCACACTCACCCATTTTTCATATCCCGAAGTGTTCTCCTCATGGTCTGTAGATCAGTCCTGCCATACCTATGACCCGAAACATAATCCGAGTTTGTGTTTTCAGACAACTTCCCATACAGCCCAGGCCTACACACCCTACAGGCTCAGGCCCCTGGAGCCAACCTGAGGACTCTACTTGCCCTCTCCAAGGGAATTTTGTGTGCCCATTCCAATGGCCACAACCCTACTAATAGAATAAACCTCCAAAGTCCCTGAGGCCATCCCAATAGTGGTGGCTTCCCAGGACAAACAGGAGCAATCTGAGAGCTTCTGAGAACCTACCTGCACTCAGACTCGTCGACTGATATCCCCAGAGGTAAAACAGAATGAACAGGCCCCTAGGCCCTAATCGGATGCATTGCTTTGGTTTCCAGGCATCTTCCTCAGAGGCCTGGATTTCAGTACCAGCATATGGCTGTTTCTTGACTCACCCATCAGAACAAATCTCATCTACACATGGGAAACTTCCACGTGGGAGGTGTGTCAAAGCCTCTTTTTAGGAGAAACCTTCAGGGCCCCAGTGCCACCGCTTCATTCCAAGGTCTCCATAGACACAAAATCATATTAGGACACATGAACGGGAGAATCCAATTCAACTCAGCATATTCGGTTGCTCTGTGAGATCCAGCAGATCTAACTTGTCTTGTTGCTAGGAGACAATTGGAATGCGAGGTGGGCTACCCTGCCATCCATCCTTAGAACCCTGCTCAGAATCATTGGCCTGGAACCAACCAACAGGTCTCAATTTTCCTGCAGAAGAATCTTTGCATTAGGGAGCTTCTCACAACTCCCATCGTGAGAAACTCCCATGGCCTCGTGATAACCCCCCCCCTTCATGAAGGGGCCATCAGGGACAAGAGGTCTATCCTGAGAAATAGTCTGACCCTCACCCTGACTTCAAATGCACGAGATCTCGATTCAGGTCTGTATATTGTGCCTGCCATGTCCTCACCCAGAAACCCAAGCCTAGCTGGTGTCCTCAGATGTCCGTCCTCAGACTAATGGCCCACAAGCCCTGCAGTTTGGCAATCCAGAATTACAATGCAGCAGTCTGTTTGCCTCCAGAAGAAAAACATTGCCTTCTGGGGCTAACCAGAAACCCCAAATGAAGATCAACCTGCACGCCAATTGGCTGTACCCAAAATATATAGGCTGACCTGGGCAATAATGCCCTTCCTGACATAGCCTGAGCCTGGACCCCCTGGCCCCACCCAGACAGCTTGCCGCTCACTGAGCACATAGGACTAGCCATTGCCTTAGGTTGTTATCTCTTCCCAACCTCGGTTTTCAGGATTCAGGTCCTAGACCTTATCTCCAATCACTGCCCAGGTTTGAAAATGATGCAGAAATCAGAACTCCTGCCCAATGGCAAGAACCTTGTGGTTGGCTTGTTGTCCAATGTTCAGTGAAGTGGCAACCTGTTTGTCCGATGAGGCCCCGCCATTGCTCACGGGCCACATAGGTGGCAAACTCACATTGTGACCCACAGCCTTAGCCCAGTCCTCAGGTAAGGCCTCTCAATGGCTGGATGAAGAGACAGCATATTGGGCTTGCCATACCCATAGGCCCCAATTTTTAACCATAGTTCGGGTTGATCATTCATTCTTCCCCAGGGCACTGCTTTGGAATTCCTCTTTTGGTGGGACACCTGATGTAACAACCCTGAAAGGAGTCCTCCATCCAACAGATTGACGAAAAACAATTGGGATCGGCCCAAATCCACAGAGAGAAAGATTCGTCCATGGCCCATGAGGCCTCCTCGACATTCCACGGCCATCGCTGAAACAAAATCCAGAGACAAAATCTGAGCAAGCACCTCAGACTCGCACTTTCTTCATATCCTGAAGATGTCTTCTCATGGTTTGTAGATCGGGCTGCCGTACCTACGTCCCCAAACCTAAGCTGAGTTTGTGTTTTCAGACTTCTGTCCTCAAAGTCCTGGGCCACACACCATCCAGGCTGGGGACCCTGGAGCCACACACTAGGACTGTGCCTACCCAATCCATGGGAATTCTGCCCATTCCATTGTCCAAAATCGTACAAATTAGGAGAACCCTCCAAAGTCCCTGAGGCCATCCCAATAATATAGGTCGCCCGGGACAAAAAAGGGCAGTCTAACACCAGCTGAGCATCTACCTCCACTCATACCCTAGAAGGATGTCCCCAGAGAAGAAGATTGAACCAGACAGGACCCTAGGCCAAAATCGGATCCATTGCTTTGGTTTACAGGCATGTCTCCTCAAAACCCTGGTTTACAATACCAGCATTGGGGTTTTCCTGAGGCACCCATCAGAACCAAACTCGTCTCCACAAGGAAACTTGTGCATGGGAGCTATGTCAAAAGCTGAGGAGAATACTTCAGGGTCCCGGTGCCACCGCCCCATTCCAAGGCCCTCATGGACACAAGCACACATTAGACCCATCCTCAGGAAAGTCCATTTCAACTCAGCCACCCCGGTTGCTCCCGCAGAGCCGTCAGATCCTAACTGTCTTGTCGCTAGGAGACAATTGGAATGTGAGGCAGTCTTCCCAGGCATCCATCCTCAAACGTTGGTCTGGACTCATCCATATGGGATGTCCTGGAGCTGTCCAACAGGTCTCAATTGTCCCGCAGAAGGAATCCTTGGAGGGGGCCTTCCACAACTCCCAGCATGGGAAAACCTCCACGGCCTCGAGATTCGGCTCCCTTCATGAAGGGGTCGTCATGAACAGAAAATCCAAGCTGAGCCAACGTCTGATCCTCGCTCTGACTTCAGATGCATGAGATATTGCTTCAGATCTTCAGGGGGTACATGCCGTGCCCTCGCCTTGAATCCCAAGTCTAGCTTTTGTTCTCAGACTTTCGTCCTCACACTCCTGGCCCCGAAGCCCACAAGTTTGGCAATTACGGACCATCATTGCAGCACTCTGCCTGCCCTCTAGAAACAAAATATTGCCCAGTGAGCTGCCCGGGCACATTAAATGAGAATAAACCTTACACGGCACTTGATGTACCCCAAATTATATAGTCTAACCTGGGCAGTAATGCACTGTCTGACACACCCTGAGCCGGGACCTCCTGAGCAACACCCAGACAGCTGACCGCACCCTGAGCCCATAAGACCCGCCGTGGCCTTAGGTCATCATCTCTTCCCAACCTCAGGTTTCAGGCTTCAGAACCTAGACCTTATCTCCAATCACTGCCCAGGGGTGAGTGTGATGCAGAAATCAGAACTCTTCCTTACCCATGGCAAGAAACCTTATGGTTGGCATGTTGTCCAAAGTTCAGTGTAGGTGAAACCAGCATTCACCCTGAGGCCCCGCCCATTCTTGAGTGCAAGGAGGGCATAAACAAGCATTGTGACTCTCAGCGTGAGTCCTGTCCTCTAGTACGTCCTCTCAGTGGCTAGACCATTAGATGCCATAATGGCTTGACATGTCCCTAGGCCCCAAATTTAAACCAGATTTCTGGTTGTCCAATCGCCCCTCCCAAGGGCTCTACTCTGGAATCCCTCATTGGTGAGGTCTGAACAACCAAACAAAACAAAACAAAACAAAACAAAACAAAAAAAAAAAAAACGGACTTCTTCCATCCCACAGAATGACCCCACACTCTTTGGACGGGGCCAAACTCCCAGAGAGTAAGACTCGTCCATTTCCCATGAAGTCACCCGGATATTTCATGACCATGAATGGCACGATATCCAGAGATAAAAACTTGAGCAAGAGCCTCACACTCGCCCTTTTTTCATATCCCGAAGTGTTCTCCTCATGGTCTGTAGATCAGTCCTGCCATACCTATGACCCGAAACTTAGGCCGAGTTTGTGTTTTCAGACTTCTGTCCTCAAAGTCCTGGGCCACATACCCTCCAGGCTGGGCACCCTGGAGCCACACATTAGGACTGTGACTACCTAATCCATGGGAATTCTGCCCATTCCATTGTCCAAAATCGTACATGTTAGGAGAACCCTCCAAATTCCCTGAGGCCATCCCAATAGTATAGGTGGCCCGGGACAAAAAAGGTCAGTCTGACACCAGCTGAGCATCTAACTCCACTCATACCCTAGAAGGATGTCCCCAGAGAAGAAGATTGAACCAGACAGGACCCTAATCCAAAATCGGATCCATTGCTTTGGTTTAAAGGCATGTCTCCTCAAAACCCTGGATTCCAATACCAGCATTGGGGTTTTCCTGAGGCACCCATCAGAACCAAACTCGTCTCCACCAGGAAACTTGTGCATGGGACCTATGTCAAAAGCTGAGGAGAATACTTCAGGGTCCCGGTGCCACCGCCCCATTCCAAGGCCCTCATGGACACAAACACACATTAGACCCATCCTCAGGAAAGTCCATTTCAACTCAGCCACCCCGGTTGCTCCCGCAGAGCCGTCAGATCCTAACTGTCTTGTCGCTAGGAGACAATTGGAATGTGAGGCAGTCTTCCCAGGCATCCATCCTCAAACGTTGGTCTGGACTCATCCATATGGGATGTCCTGGAGCTGTCCAACAGGTCTCAATTGTCCCGCAGAAGGAATCCTTGGAGGGGGCCTTCCACAACTCCCAACATGGGAAAACCTCCACGGCCTCGAGATTCGGCTCCCTTCATGAAGGGGTCGTCATGAACAGAAAATCCAAGCTGAGCCAACGTCTGATCCTCGCTCTGACTTCAGATGCATGAGATATTGCTTCAGATCTTCAGGGGGTACATGCCGTGCCCTCGCCTTGAATCCCAAGTCTAGCTTTTGTTCTCAGACTTTCGTCCTCACACTCCTGGCCCCCGAAGCCCACAAGTTTGGCAATTACGGACCATCATTGCAGCACTCTGCCTGCCCTCTAGAAACAAAATATTGCCCAGTGAGCTGCCCGGGCACATTAAATGAGAATAAACCTACACGGCACTTGATGTACCCAAATTATATAGTCTAACCTGGGCAGTAATGCACTGTCTGACACACCCTGAGCCGGGACCTCCTGAGCAACACCCAGACAGCTGACCGCACCCTGAGCCCATAAGACCCGCCGTGGCCTTAGGTCATCATCTCTTCCCAACCTCAGGTTTCAGGCTTCAGAACCTAGACCTTATCTCCAATCACTGCCCAGGGGTGAGTGTGATGCAGAAATCAGAACTCTTCCTTACCCATGGCAAGAAACCTTATGGTTGGCATGTTGTCCAAAGTTCAGTGTAGGTGAAACCAGCATTCACCCTGAGGCCCCGCCCATTCTTGAGTGCAAGGAGGGCATAAACAAGCATTGTGACTCTCAGCGTGAGTCCTGTCCTCTAGTACGTCCTCTCAGTGGCTAGACCATTAGATGCCATAATGGCTTGACATGTCCCTAGGCCCCAAATTTAAACCAGATTTCTGGTTGTCCAATCGCCCCTCCCAAGGGCTCTACTCTGGAATCCCTCATTGGTGAGGTCTGAACAACCAAACAAAACAAAACAAAACAAAAAAACAAAAAAAAAAAAAAAAAAACGGACTTCTTCCATCCCACAGAATGACCCCACACTCTTTGGACGGGGCCAAACTCCCAGAGAGTAAGACTCGTCCATTTCCCATGAAGTCACCCGGATATTTCATGACCATGAATGGCACGATATCCAGAGATAAAAACTTGAGCAAGAGCCTCACACTCGCCCTTTTTTCATATCCCGAAGTGTTCTCCTCATGGTCTGTAGATCAGTCCTGCCATACCTATGACCCGAAACTTAGGCCGAGTTTGTGTTTTCAGACTTCTGTCCTCAAAGTCCTGGGCCACATACCCTCCAGGCTGGGCACCCTGGAGCCACACATTAGGACTGTGACTACCTAATCCATGGGAATTCTGCCCATTCCATTGTCCAAAATCGTACATGTTAGGAGAACCCTCCAAATTCCCTGAGGCCATCCCAATAGTATAGGTGGCCCGGGACAAAAAAGGTCAGTCTGACACCAGCTGAGCATCTAACTCCACTCATACCCTAGAAGGATGTCCCCAGAGAAGAAGATTGAACCAGACAGGACCCTAATCCAAAATCGGATCCATTGCTTTGGGTTTAAAGGCATGTCTCCTCAAAACCCTGGATTCCAATACCAGCATTGGGGTTTTCCTGAGGCACCCATCAGAACCAAACTCGTCTCCACCAGGAAACTTGTGCATGGGACCTATGTCAAAAGCTGAGGAGAATACTTCAGGGTCCCGGTGCCACCCGCCCCATTCCAAGGCCCTCATGGACACAAACACACATTAGACCCATCCTCAGGAAAGTCCATTTCAACTCAGCCACCCCGGTTGCTCCCGCAGAGCCGTCAGATCCTAACTGTCTTGTCGCTAGGAGACAATTGGAATGTGAGGCAGTCTTCCCAGGCATCCATCCTCAAACGTTGGTCTGGACTCATCCATATGGGATGTCCTGGAGCTGTCCAACAGGTCTCAATTGTCCCGCAGAAGGAATCCTTGGAGGGGGCCTTCCACAACTCCCAACATGGGAAAACCTCCACGGCCTCGAGATTCGGCTCCCTTCATGAAGGGGTCGTCATGAACAGAAAATCCAAGCTGAGCCAACGTCTGATCCTCGCTCTGACTTCAGATGCATGAGATATTGCTTCAGATCTTCAGGGGGTACATGCCGTGCCCTCGCCTTGAATCCCAAGTCTAGCTTTTGTTCTCAGACTTTCGTCCTCACACTCCTGGCCCCGAAGCCCACAAGTTTGGCAATTACGGACCATCATTGCAGCACTCTGCCTGCCCTCTAGAAACAAAATATTGCCCAGTGAGCTGCCCGGGCACATTAAATGAGAATAAACCTACACGGCACTTGATGTACCCAAATTATATAGTCTAACCTGGGCAGTAATGCACTGTCTGACACACCCTGAGCCGGGACCTCCTGAGCAACACCCAGACAGCTGACCGCACCCTGAGCCCATAAGACCCGCCGTGGCCTTAGGTCATCATCTCTTCCCAACCTCAGGTTTCAGGCTTCAGAACCTAGACCTTATCTCCAATCACTGCCCAGGGGTGAGTGTGATGCAGAAATCAGAACTCTTCCTTACCCATGGCAAGAAACCTTATGGTTGGCATGTTGTCCAAAGTTCAGTGTAGGTGAAACCAGCATTCACCCTGAGGCCCCGCCCATTCTTGAGTGCAAGGAGGGCATAAACAAGCATTGTGACTCTCAGCGTGAGTCCTGTCCTCTAGTACGTCCTCTCAGTGGCTAGACCATTAGATGCCATAATGGCTTGACATGTCCCTAGGCCCCAAATTTAAACCAGATTTCTGGTTGTCCAATCGCCCCTCCCAAGGGCTCTACTCTGGAATCCCTCATTGGTGAGGTCTGAACAACCAAACAAAACAAAACAAAACAAAACAAAACAAAAAAAAAAAAAACGGACTTCTTCCATCCCACAGAATGACCCCACACTCTTTGGACGGGGCCAAACTCCCAGAGAGTAAGACTCGTCCATTTCCCATGAAGTCACCCGGATATTTCATGACCATGAATGGCACGATATCCAGAGATAAAAACTTGAGCAAGAGCCTCACACTCGCCCTTTTTTCATATCCCGAAGTGTTCTCCTCATGGTCTGTAGATCAGTCCTGCCATACCTATGACCCGAAACTTAGGCCGAGTTTGTGTTTTCAGACTTCTGTCCTCAAAGTCCTGGGCCACATACCCTCCAGGCTGGGCACCCTGGAGCCACACATTAGGACTGTGACTACCTAATCCATGGGAATTCTGCCCATTCCATTGTCCAAAATCGTACATGTTAGGAGAACCCTCCAAATTCCCTGAGGCCATCCCAATAGTATAGGTGGCCCGGGACAAAAAAGGTCAGTCTGACACCAGCTGAGCATCTAACTCCACTCATACCCTAGAAGGATGTCCCCAGAGAAGAAGATTGAACCAGACAGGACCCTAATCCAAAATCGGATCCATTGCTTTGGTTTAAAGGCATGTCTCCTCAAAACCCTGGATTCCAATACCAGCATTGGGGTTTTCCTGAGGCACCCATCAGAACCAAACTCGTCTCCACCAGGAAACTTGTGCATGGGACCTATGTCAAAAGCTGAGGAGAATACTTCAGGGTCCCGGTGCCACCGCCCCATTCCAAGGCCCTCATGGACACAAACACACATTAGACCCATCCTCAGGAAAGTCCATTTCAACTCAGCCACCCCGGTTGCTCCCGCAGAGCCGTCAGATCCTAACTGTCTTGTCGCTAGGAGACAATTGGAATGTGAGGCAGTCTTCCCAGGCATCCATCCTCAAACGTTGGTCTGGACTCATCCATATGGGATGTCCTGGAGCTGTCCAACAGGTCTCAATTGTCCCGCAGAAGGAATCCTTGGAGGGGGCCTTCCACAACTCCCAACATGGGAAAACCTCCACGGCCTCGAGATTCGGCTCCCTTCATGAAGGGGTCGTCATGAACAGAAAATCCAAGCTGAGCCAACGTCTGATCCTCGCTCTGACTTCAGATGCATGAGATATTGCTTCAGATCTTCAGGGGGTACATGCCGTGCCCTCGCCCTGAATCCCAAGTCTAGCTTTTGTTCTCAGACTTTCGTCCTCACACTCCTGGCCCCGAAGCCCACAAGTTTGGCAATTATGGACCATCATTGCAGCACTCTGCCTGCCCTCTAGAAACAAAATATTGCCCAGTGAGCTGCCCGGGCACATTAAATGAGAATAAACCTACACGGCACTTGATGTACCCAAATTATATAGTCTAACCTGGGCAGTAATGCACTGTCTGACACACCCTGAGCCGGGACCTCCTGAGCAACACCCAGACAGCTGACCGCACCCTGAGCCCATGAGACCCGCCGTGGCCTTAGGTCATCATCTCTTCCCTACCTCAGTTTTCAGGCTTCAGAACCTAGACCTTATCTCCAATCACTGCCCAGGGGTGAGTGTGATGCAGAAATCAGAACTCTTCCTTACCCATGGCAAGAAACCTTATGGTTGGCATGTTGTCCAAAGTTCAGTGTAGGTGAAACCAGCATTCACCCTGAGGCTCGCCCATTCTTGAGTGCAAGGAGGGCATAAACACGCATTGTTACTCTCAGCGTGAGTCCTGTCCTCTAGTACGTCCTCTCAGTGGCTAGACCATTAGATGCCATAATGGCTTGACATGTCCCTAGGCCCCAAATTTAAACCAGATTTCTGGTTGTCCAATCGCCCCTCCCAAGTGCTCTACTCTGGAATCCCTCATTTGGTGAGGTTTGAACAACCAAACAAAACAAAACAAAAAAAAAAAAAAAGGACTTCTTCCATCCCACAGAATGACCCCACACTCTTTGGATGGGGCCAAACTCCCAGAGAGTAAGACTCGTCCATTTCCCATGAAGTCACCCGGATATTTCATGACCATGAATGGCACGATATCCAGAGATAAAAACTTGAGCAAGAGCCTCACACTCGCCCTTTTTTCATATCCCGAAGTGTTCTCCTCATGGTCTGTAGATCAGTCCTGCCATACCTATGACCCGAAACTTAGGCCGAGTTTGTGTTTTCAGACAACTGTCCAAACAGCCCAGGCCTACACACCCTACGGCTCAGGTCCCTGGAGCCAACCTGAGGACTGTACTTGCCCTCTCCAAGGGAATTCTGTGTGCCCATTCCAATGGCCACAACCCTACTAATAGAATAAACCTCCAAAGTCCCTTACGCCATCCCAATAGTGGTGGCTTCCCAGGACAAACAGGAGCAATCTGAGAGCTTCTGAGAACCTACCTGCACTCAGACTCGTCGACTGATATCCCCAGAGGTAAAAAGGAATTAACAGGCCCCTAGGCCCTAATCAGATCCATTGCTTTGGCTTCCAGGCATCTTCCTCAGAGTCCTGATTTCAGTACCAGCATGTGACTATTCTTGACTCCCCCATCAAAACAAAACTCACCTACACATGCGAAATTTGCACGTGGGAGGTGTGTCAAAGCCTCTTTTTAGGAGAACCCTTCAGGGCCCCAGTGCCACCGCTTCATTCCAAGGTCTCCATAGACACAAAATCATATTAGGACACATGCACGGGAGAGTCCAATTCTACTCAGTATATTCGGTTGCTCCGCGAGATCCAGCAGATCTAACTTGTCTTGTTGCTAGGAGACAATTGGAATGCGAGGTGGCCTACCCCGCCATCCATCCTTAGAACCCTGCTCGGAATCATTGGCCTGGAGCCAACCAACAGGTCTCAATTTTCCTGCAGAAGAATATTTGCAGTTGGGAGCTTCTCACAACTCCCATCGTGAGAAACCCCCATGGCCTCGTGATACCCCCCCCTTCATGAAGGTGACATCAGGGACATAAGGTCCAAACTGAGAAATAGTCTGATCCTCACCTTGACTTCAGATGCACGAGATCTCGATTCAGGTCTGTAGATTGTGCCTGCCATGTCCTCACCCAGAAACCTAAGCCTATCTTGTGTCCTCGGACTTCCGTCCTCAGACTAATGGCCCACAAACCCTCCAGTTTGGCAATCCAGAATTACAATGCAGCACTCTGCTTGCCCTCCAGAAGAAAAACATTGCCCTCTGGGGCTACCCAGAAACCCCAAATGAAGATCAACCTGCACGCCACTTGGCTGTACCCAAAATATATAGGCTGACCTGGGCATTAATGCCCTTTCTGACAGAGCCTGAGCCTGGACCTCCTGGCCCCAACCAGACAGCTTGCCGCTCACTGAGCACATAGGACCAGCCATTGCCTTAGGTCGTTATCTCTTCCCAACCCGGTTTTCAGGATTCAGATCCTAGACCTTATCTCCAATCACTGCCCAGGTTTGAAAATGATGCAGAAATCAGAACTCCTTCCCAATGGCAAGAACCTTGTGGTTGGCTTGTTGTCCAACGTTCAGTGTAGTTGAAACCTGTTTGTCCGATGAGGCCCCGCCATTGCTCGCGGGCCACATAGGTGGCAAACTCACATTGTGACCCTCAGCTTTAGCCCAGTCCTCAGGTAAGGCCTCTCAGTGGCTGGATGAAGAGACAGCATATTGGGTTTGCCATGCCCATAGGCCCCCAATTTTAACCATATTTCGGGTTGTCCCTTCATTCTTCCCCAGGGCTCTGCTTTGGAATTCCTCTTTTGGTGGGACACCTGATGTGACAACCCTGAAAGGAGTCCTCCATCCAACAGATTGACGAAAAACAATTGCCATCGGTCCAAATCCACAGAGAGGAAGATTCGTCCTTGGCCAATGAGGCCTCCTCGACATTCCACGGCCATCGCTGAAACAAAATCCAGAGACAAAAGTCTGAGCAAGCGCCTCAGACTCGCACTATCTTCATATCCTGAAGATGTCTTCTCATGGTTTGTAGATCGGGCCTGCCATACCTACGTCCCCAAACATAAGCTGAGTTTGTGTTTTCAGACTTCTGTCCTCAAAGTCCTGGGCCACACACCAACCAGGCTGGGGACCCTGGAGCCACACATTAGGACTGTGCCTACCCAATCCATGGGAATTCTGCCCATTCCATTGTCCAAAATCGTACAAATTAGGAGAACCGTCCAACGTCTCTGAGGCCACCCCAATAGTATAGGTCGCCCGGGACAAAAAAGGTCAGTCTGTCACCAGCTGAGCATCTACCTCCACTGATACCCTAGAAGGATGTCCCCAGAGAAGAAGATTGAACCAGACAGGACCCTAGGCCAAAATCGGATCCATTGCTTTGGTTTACAGGCATGTCTCCTCAAAACCCTGGATTCCAATACCAGCATTGGGGTTTTCCTGAGGCACCCATCAGAACAAACCTCGTCTCCACAAGGAAACTTGTGCATGGGAGCTATGTCAAAAGCTTAGGAGAATACTTCAGGGTCCCGGTGCCACCGCCCCATTCCAAGGCCCTCATGGACACAAACACACATTAGACCCATCCTCAGGAAAGTCCATTTCAACTCATCCACCCCGGTTGCTCCCGCAGAGCCATGAGATCTAAACTGTCTTGTCGCTAGGAGACAATTGGAATGCGAGGCGGGCTTCCCAGGCATCCATCCTCGAACGTTGGTCTGGACTCATCCATATGGGATGTCCTGGAGCTGTCCAACAGGTCTCAATTGTCCCGCAGAAGGAATCCTAGGAGGGGGCATCCCACCACTCCCACCGTGGGAAAACCTCCACGGCCTCGAGATTCGGCTCCCTTTATGAAGGGGCCGTCATGAACAGAAAATCCAAGCTGAGCCAACGTCTGATCCTCGCTCTGACTTAAGATGCATGAGATATTGCTTCAGATCTTCAGGGGGTACATGCCGTGCCCTCGCCCTGAAAACCAAGTCTAGATGTCCCGAGGACCCAATTTTAACCAGATTTCTGGTTGTCCCAACGCCCCTCCCTAGGGCTCTACTCTGGAATCCCTCATTTGGTGGGACGCCTGAGTTTGAAGAACAAAACAAAACAACAACAACAACAACAACAAAAAACGGACTTCTTCCGTCCCACAGACTGACCACAAACTCTTTGGATTGGGCCAAACCCCAAGGGAGTAAGACTCGTCTATTTCCCATGAAGTCACCCGGAAATTTCATGACCATGAATGGCATGAAATCCAGAGATAAATACTTGAGCAAGAGCCTCAAACTCGCCCTTTTTTCATATCACGAATAGTTCTCCTCATGGTCTGAGGATCAGTCCTGCCATACCTATCACCCGAAACATAAGCCGAGTTTCTGTTTTCAGACAACTGTCCCAACAGCTCTGGCCTACACACCCTACAGGCTCAGGCCCCTGAGGCCAAACCTGAGAACTGTGCTTGCCCTCTCCATGTGAATTGTATGTGCCCATTCAATGGCCACAACCCTACTAAGAGGATAAACCTCCAAAATTCCTGAGGCCATCCCAATAGTTGTGGCTTCCCAACAAACAGGGGCAATCTGAGCCCATCTGAGCATCTACCTGCACTCAGACCCGTAGACTGATATCCCCAGAGGTAATAAGGAACGAACAGGCCCCTAGGCACCTATCGGACCCATTTCTTTGGTGTTGAGGCATCTCTCCTCAGAGGCCTGGATTTCAATAACAGCATATGGCTGTTTCTTGACTCACCGTCAGAACAAATCTCATATACACATGGGAAACTTGCACGATTGAGCTGTGTGAAAGCCTCTCTTTAGGAGAACCCTTCAGGGCCCCAGTGCCACCGCTTCATTCCAAGGTCTCCATAGACACAAAATCATATTAGGTCACATCCACGGGAGAGTCCATTTCAATTCAGGCTCCTCAGTTGCTCCCCCAGATCCAGCAGACCTAACCTGTCTTGTTGCTTGGAGACAATTGGAATGCGAGGTGGGCTACCCAGCCATCCATCCTTAGAACTCTGCTCGGAATCGTTGTCCTGGAGCCAACCAACTGGTCTCAATTGTTCTGCAGAAGAATCTTTGCAGTTGGGAGCTTCTCACAACTCCCATCGTGGGAAAACCCCCATGGCCTCGTGATCCACCCCCCTTTCAAGAAGGGGCCATCAGGGACAGAATGTCCAACCTGAGCGATCGTCTGATCCTCGCCCTGACTTCAGATGCACAAGATCTCGATTCAGGTCTGTAGATTGTGCCTGCCATATCCTCACCCAGATACCGAGGCCTAGCTTGGGTTCTAAGACCTCAGTCCTCAGACTCCTGGCACAATAGCCCTCCAGTTTGGCAATCCAGAACTATAATGCAGCACTCTGCCTGCCCTCCAGAAGAAAAACATTGCCCTCTGGGGCTACCCAGAAACCCCCAATGAGGATCAACCTACAGGGCATTCGGCTGTATAGGCTGACTTGGGCACTAATGCCCTTTCTGACACAGCCTGAGCGTGGACCTCCTGACCCAACCAGACAGCTGGCCGCACACTGAGCACATCGGACCCGTCATGGCCTTAGTTCGTCATCTCTTCCAAAGCTCGGTTTCAGGCTTCAGAACCTAGACCTTATCTCCAATCACCGCCTGGGTTTGAAAATGATGCAGGAATCAGAACTCTTTCCCCATGACAAGAAATCTTGTGGTTGGCATGTTGTCCAAAGTTCAGTGTAGTTGAAACCAGTGTGGCCCATGAGGCCCCGCCCATGCTTGCGGGCCACATTGGTCACAAACACACATTGTGACCCTCAGCCTGAGCACAGTCCTCATGTAAGGCCTCTCAGTGGCTGGATGGAGAGACAGCATGTTGGGCTTGCCATGCCCCTAGGCCGCAAGTTTTAAACATAGTTCGGGTTGTCCCTTCACTCTTCCACAGGGCTCTGCTTTGGAATTCCTCTTTTGGTCAGACACCTGAGGTAACAAACCTAAAAGGAGTCCTCCCATCCCACAGATTGACGGAAAACAATTGGGATCGGGCCAAGTCCACAGAGAGCAAGATTCGTCCATGGCCCATGAGGCCTCCCCAACATTCCTCGGCCATCTCTGATACAAAATCCAGAGACAAAAGCCTGAGCCCGTGCTTCAGACTCGCGCATTCTTCATATCCTGAAGGTTCTTCAGATAAGAACTTACACGGCACTCGAATGCACCCAAAATATATAGTCTAAACTGGGCACTAATGCACTGTCTGACAACCTGAGCCCGGACTTCGTGACCAACACCCAGAAAGCTGACCACACACTGAGCTCATCAGACCCGCCATAGCCTTAGGTCATCACCTCTTCCCTACCTCAGTTTTCAGGCTTCAGAACCTAGACCTTATCTCCAATCACTGCCCAGGGTTGACTGTGATGCAGAAATCAGAACTCTTCCTTACCCATGGCAAGAAACCTTGTGGTTGGTATGTTGTCCAACGTTCAGTGTAGGAGAAACCAGCATTCACCCTGAGGCCCCGCCCATGGTAGAGTGCAACGAGGGCATAAACACGCATTGTGACCCTCAGCGTGAGTCCTGTCCTCTAGTACGTCCTCTCAGTGGCTGGATCATTAGATGTCATAATGGGCTTGACATGTCCCTAGGCCCCAATATTTAACCAGATTTCTGGTTGTCCATTCGCCCCTCCTAAGGGCCCTACTCTGGAATCCCTCATTTGGTGGGACACCTGAGGTTGAAAAACAGAACAAAACAAATCAACAACAACAGAACACGGACTTTTTCCATCCCACAGAATGACCCCAAACTCTTTGGATGGGGCCAAACCCCCAGAGAGTAAGACTCGTCCATTTCCCATGAAGTTACCCGGAAATTTCACGACCATGTGTGACACGATATTCACAGAAAAAGACTTGAGCAAGAGCCTCACACTCGCCCTTTTTTCATATCCCAAAGTGTTCTCCTCATGGTCTGTAGATCAGTCCTGCCATACCTATGACCCGAAACTTAGGCCGAGTTTGTGTTTTCAGACACTTTCCAAACAGCCCTGGCCTACACACCCTACAGGCTCAGGCCCCTGGAGCCAAACCTGACGACTCTGCTTGCCCTCGCCAAAGGAATTGTGTGTGCCCATTCCAATGGCCACAACCCAACTAAGAGGTTAAACCACAAAAGTCCCTGAGGCCATCCCAATATTGCGGCTTCTCAGGACAAATGGGGCAATCTGGGCCCATCTGAGCACCTACTTGCACTCAGACCCTTAGACTGATGTGCCCAGAGGTAAAAAGGAACGAACAGGCCCCTAGGCACCTATGGCATCCACTGCTTTGGTTTCCAGGCATCTCTCCTCAGAGGCCTGGCTTTCAATAACAGCATATGGCTGTTTCTTGACTCACCCATCAGAACAAATCTCAAGTACACATGGGAAACTTGCACGATGGAGCTCTGTGAAAGCCTCTCTATAGGAGAACCCTTCAGGGCTCTAGTGCTACCGCTTCATTCCAAGGTCTCCAGACACAAAATCATATTAGGACACATCCACGGGAGAGTCAATTTCAACTCAGCCTCCTCGGTTGCTCCCCCAGATCCAGCAGATCTAACCTGTCTTGTTGCTTGCAGACAATTGGAATGCGAGGTTGGCTACCCATCCATCCATCCTTAGAACCCTGCTCGGAATCGTTGTCCTGGAGCCAACCAACAGGTCTCAATTGTCCTGCAGAAGAATCTTTGCAATTGTGAGCTTCTCACAACTCCCATCGTGGGAAAACCCGCATGGCCTCGTGATCCACCCCGCCTTCAAGAAGGGGCCATCAGGGACAGAATGTCCAAGCTGAGCGATCTTCTTATCCTCGCCCTGACTTCAGATGCACGAGATCTAGATTCTGGTCTCACCCAGAAACCTAGGCCTAGCTTGGGTTCTCAGACTTCGGTCCTCAGACTACTGGCCCACAAGCCCTCCAGTTTGGCAATCCAGAACTACAGTGCAGCACTCTGCCTGCCCTCCAGAAGAAAAACATTGCTGTCAGGGGCTACCCAGAAACCCCAAATGAGATTCAAACTGCAAGCCATTCGGCTGTACTCCAAATATATAGGCTGACCTTGGCACTAATGCCCATTCTGAGACAGCCTGCGTCTGGACCTCCTGACAGCTGGCCGCACACTGAGCTCATATGACATGCCATGGCCTTAGGTCTTCATCTCTTCTCAATCTCGGGTTTCAGGCTTCAGAACCTAGACATTATCTCCAATCACCGCCCCGGTTTGAAAATGATGCAGGAATCAGAACTCTTTCCCCATGACAAGAAATCTTGTGGTTGGCATGTTGTCCAAAGTTCAGTGTAGTTGAAACCAGTGTGACCCATGAGGCCCCGCCCATGCTTGCGGGCCACATTGGTCACAAACACACATTGTGACCCTCAGCCTGAGCCCAGTCATCACGTAAGGCCTCTCAGTGGCTGGATGGAGAGACAGCATGTTGGGTTTGCCATGGCCCTAGGCCCAAATTTTTAACCATATTTCGGGTTGTCCCTTCACTCTTTCCCAGGGCTCTTATTTGGAATTCATCTTTTGGTGGGACACCTGAGGTAACAAACCTAAAAGGAGTCCTCCCATCCCACAGTTTGACAAAAAACAATTGGGATCGGGCCAAGTCCACAGAGAGCAAGATTCGTTTATGGCCCATGACGCCTCCCCATCATTCCACGGCCATCGCTGATACAAAATCCAAAGACAAAAGGCTGAGCACGCGCCTCAGAGTCGCTCATTCTTCATATCCTGAAGAGTTCTTCAGATAAGAACCTACACGGCACTCAAATGCACCCAAAATATATAGTCTAACCGGGCACTAATACACTGTCTGACAACCTGAGCCCGGACGTCGTAAACCAACACCCAGACAGCTGACCGCACACTGAGCACATCAGACCCGCCATGGCCTTAGGTCATCATCTCTTACCTACCTCAATTTTCAGTCTTCAGAACCTATACCTTATCTCCAATCACTGCCCAGGGGTGACTATGATGCAGAAATCAGAACTCTTCCTTACCCAAGGCAAGAAACCATGTGGTTGGCATGTTGTCCAACGTTCAGTGTAGCACAGAAACCAGCTTTAACCCTGACGCCCCGCCAATTCTTGAGTGCGACGAGGGCATAAACACGCATTGGACCCTCAGTGTGAGTCCTGTCCTCTAGTACGTCCTCTCAGTGGCTGGACCATTAGATGTCATAATGGGCTTGACATGTCCCTAGGCCCCAATATTTAACCAGATTTCTGGTTGTCCAGTCGCCTCTCCCAGGGCTCTACTCTGGAATGCCTCATTTGCTGGGACACCTGAGGTTGAAATACAAAACAAAACAAATCAATAACAACAGAACAACGGACTTCTTCCATCCCACAGAATGACCCCAAACTCTTTGGACGGGGCCAAACCCCCAGAGAGTAAGACTCGTCCATTTCCCATGAAGTCACCCGGAAATTTCACGACCATGAGTGACACGATAACCAGAGATAAAAACTTGAGCAAGAGCCTCAAAGTCGCCCTATTTTCATATCCCGAAGAGTTCTCCTCATGGTCTCTAGATCAGTCCTGCCATACCTATGACCCGAAACATAAGCCGAGTTTGTGTTTTCAGACAACTGTCCAAACAGCCCTGGCCTACACACCCTACAGGCTCAGGCCCCTGGAGCCAAACCTGATGACTTGAGTGCGACGAGGGCATAAACACGCATTGTGACCCTCAGTGTGAGTCCTGTCCTCCAGTACGTCCTCTCAGTGCTTGGACCATTAGATGTCATAATGGGCTTGACATGTCCCTAGGCCCCAATTTTTAACCAGATTTCAGGTTGTCCAGTCGCCCCTCCCAGGGCTCTACTCTGGAATCCCTCATTTGCTGGGACACCTGAGGTTGAAAAACAAAACAAAACAAATCAATAACAACAGAACAACGGACTTCTTCCATCCCACAGAATGACCCCAAACTCTTTGGACGGGGCCAAACCCCCAGAGAGTAAGACTCGTCCATTTCAAATGAAGTCACCCGGAAATTTCACGACCATGAGTAACACAATAACCAGAGATAAAAACTTGAGCAAGAGCCTCACACTCGCCCTATTTTCATATTCCGAAGAGTTCTCCTCATGGTCTGTAGATCAGTCCTGCCATACCTATGACCTGAAATATAAGCCGAGTTTGTGTTTTCAAACAACTGTCCAAAAAGCCCTGGCCTACACACCCTACAGGCTCAGGCCCCTGGAGCCAAACCTGACGACTGTGCTTGCCCTCTCCAAGGGAATTGTGTGTGCCCATTCCAATGGCCACAACCCAACTAAGAGGATAAACCTCCAAAGTCCCTGAGGCCATCCCAATATTTGTGGCTTCCCAGGACAAACAGGGGCAATCTGGGCCCATCTGAGCACCTACCGGCACTCAGACCCGTAGACTGATGTCCTCAGAGGTGAAAAGGAACGAACAGGCCCCTAGGCACATATCCGATCCATTGCTTTGGTTTCCAGGCATCTCTCCTCAGAGGAATGGATTTCAATAACAGCATATGGCTGTTTCTTGACTCACCCATCAGAACAAATCTCATCTACACATGGGACACTTGCACGATGGAGCTGTGTGAATGCCTCTCTTTAGGAGAACCCTTCAGGGCCCCAGTGCCGCCGCCTCATTCCAAGGTCTCCATAGATATATTATCATATTAGGACACATCCACGGGAGAGTCCATTTCAACTCAGCCTCCTCGGTTGCTCCCCCAGATCCAGCAGATCTAACCTGTCTTGTTGCTTGCAGACAATTGGAATGCGAGATGGGCTACCCAGCCATCCATCCTTAGAAGCCTACTCGGATTCGTTGTCCTGGAGCCAACCAACAGGTCTCAATTGTCCTGCAGAAGAATCTTTGCAGTTGGGAGCTTCTCACAACTCCCATCGTGGGAAAACACGCATGGCCTCGTGATCCACGCCCCCCTTCAAGAAGGGGCCATCAGGGACAGAATGTCCAACCTGAGCGATTGTCTGATCCTCGCCCTGACTTCAGATGCACCAGATCTAGATTCAGGTCTCACCCAGAAACCTAGGCCTAGCTTGGGTTCTCAGACTTCCGTCCTCAGAGTACTGGCCCACAAGCCCTCCAGTTTGGCAATCCAGAACTACAGTGCAGCACTCTGCCTGCCCTCCACAGGAAAACATTGCCGTCTGGGGCTACCCATAAACCCCAAATGAGATTCAACCTGCACGCCATTCGGCTGTACCCCAAATATATAGGCTGACCTGCGCACTAATGCCCTTTCTGAGACAGCCTGAGTCTGGACCTCCTGGCCCCACCCAGACAGCTGGCCCCACACTGAGCTCATATGACCTGCCATGGCCTTAGGTCTTCATCGCTTCTCAATCTCGGGTTTCAGGCTTCAGAACCTAGACATTATCACCAATCACGGCCCGGGTTTGGAAATGATGCAGAAATCAGAACGCTTTCCCCATGGCAAGAAACCTTTAGGTTGGCATGTTGTCCAAGATTCAGTGTACTTGAAACCAGTGTGGCCCATGAGGCCCCGCCCATGCTTGCGGGCCACATTGGTCACAAACACACATTGTGACCCTCAGCCTGAGCCCAGTCCTCAGGTAAGGCCTCTCAGTAGCTGGATGGAGAGACAGCCTATTGGGCTTGCCATGCCCCTAGGCCCCCATTTTTAATCATAGTTCGGGTTGTCCCTTCACTCTTCCCCACTGCTCTGATTTGGAATTCCTCTTTTGGTCGGACACCTGAGGTAACAAACCTAAAAGGAGGCCTCCCATCCCACAGATTGACGAAAAACAATTGGGATCGGGCCAAGTCCACAGAGAGTAAGATTCAACCATGGCCCATGAGGCCTCCCCAACATTCCACAGCCATCGCTGATACAAAATCCAGAGACAAAAGCCTGAGCACGCGCCTCAGACTCGCTCATTCTTCATATCCTGAAGGGTTCTTCAGATAAGAACCTACACGTCACTCGAAGGCACCCAAAATATATAGTCTAACCTGGGCACTAATGCACTGTCTGACAACCTGAGCCCGGACGTCGTGACCAACACCCAGACTGCTGACCGAACACTGAGCACATCAGACCCGTAATCGCCTTAGGTCATCATCTCTTACCTACCTCAGTTTTCTGTCTTCAAAACCTAGACCTTATCTCCAATCACTGCCCAGGGGTGACTATGATGCAGAAATCAGAACCCTTCCTTACCCAAGGAAAGAAACCATGTGGTTGGCATGTTGTCCAACGTTCAGTGTAGGAGAATCCAGCATTAACACTGAGGCCCCGCCATTCTTGAGTGCGACGAGGGCATAAACACGCATTGTGACCCTCAGTGTGAGTCCTGTCCTCTAGTACGTCCTCTCAGTGGCTGGACCATTAGATGTCATAATGGGCTTGACATGTCCCTAGACCCCAATTTTTAACCAGATTTCTGGTTGTCCAGTCGCCCCTCCCAGGGCTCTACTCTGGAATCCCTCATTTGCTGTAACACCTGAGGTTGAAAAACAAAACAAAACAAATCAATAACAACAGAACAACGGACTTCTTCCATCCCACAGAATGACCCCAAACTCTTTGGACGGGGACAAACCCCCAGAGAGTAAGACTCGTCCATTTCCCATGAAGTCACCCGTCAGTTTATGACCATGAGTGACACGATAACCAGAGATAAAAACTTGAGCAAGAGCCTCAAAGTCGCCCTATTTTCATATCCCGAAGAGTTCTCCTCATGGTCTGTAGATCAGTCCTGCCATACCTATGACCTGAAACATAAGCCGACTTTGTGTTTCAGACAACTGTCCAAACAGCCCTGGCCTACACACTCTACAGGATCAGGCCCCTGGAGCCAAACCTCACGACTGTGCTTGCCCTCTCCAAGGGAATTGTGTGTGCCCATTCCAATGGCCACAACCCAAATAAGAGTATAAACCTCCAAAGTCCCTGAGGCCATCCCAATATTTGTGGCTTCCCAGGAAAAACAGGGGCAATCTGGGCCCATCTGAGCACCTACTGGCACTCAGACTTGTAGACTGATGTCCCCAGAGGTAAAAAGGAACGAACAGGCCCCTAGGCACATATCCGATCCATTGCTTTGGTTTCCAGGCATCTCTCCTCAGAGGAATGGATTTCAATAACAGCATATGGCTCTTTCTTGACTCACCCATCAGAACAAATCTCATCTACACATGGGAAACTTGCACGATGGAGCTGTGTGAAAGCCTCTCTTTAGTAGAACCCTTCAGGGCCCCAGTGCCACCACTTCATTCCAAGGTCTCCATAGACATATTATCATATTAGGACACATCCACGGGAGAGTCCATTTCAACTCAGCCTTCTCGGTTGCTCCCCCAGATCCAGCAGATCTAACCTGTCTTGTTGCTTGCAGACAATTGGAATGCGAGATGGGCTACCCAGCCATCCATCCTTAGAAGCCTGCTCGGAATCGTTGTCCTGGAGCACACCAACTGGTCAAAATTGTCCTGCAGAAGAATCTTTGCAGTTGGGAGCTTCTCACAACTCCCATCGTGGGAAAACACGCATGGCCTGGTGATCCACGCCCCCCTTCATGAAGGGGCCATCAGGGACAGAATGTCCAACCTGAGCGATTGTCTGATCCTCGCCCTGACTTCAGATGCACGAGATCTAGATTCCGGTCTCACCCAGAAACCTAGGCCTAGCTTGGGTTCTCAGACTTCCGTCCTCAGAGTACTGGCCCACAAGCCCTCCAGTTTGGCAATCCAGGACTATAATGCAGCACTCTGCCTGCCCTCCAGAAGAAAAACTTTCCCGTCTGGGGCTACCCAGAAACCCCAAATGAGTTTCAACTTGCACGCCATTCGGCTGTACCCCAAATATATAGGCTGACCTGCGCACTAATGCCCTTTCTGAGACAGCCTGAGTCTGGACCTCCTGGCCCCACCCAAACAGCTGGCCGCACACTGAGCTCATATGACCTGCCATGGCCTTAGGTCTTCATCGCTTCTCAATCTCGGGTTTCAGGCTTCAGAACCTAGACATTATCACCAATCACGGCCCGGGTTTGGAAATGATGCAGAAATCAGAACGCTTTCCCCATGGCAAGAAACCTTTAGGTTGGCATGTTGTCCAAGGTTCAGTGTACTTGAAACCAGTGTGGACCATGAGGCCCCGCCCATGCTTGCGGGCCACATTGGTCACAAACACACATTGTGACCCTCAGCCTGAGCCCAGTCCTCAGGTAAGGCCTCTCAGTGGCTGGATGGAGAGACAGCCTATTGGGCTTGCCATGCCCCTAGGCCCCCATTTTTAATCATAGTTCGGGTTGTCCCTTCACTCTTCCCCACTGCTCTGATTTGGAATTCCTCTTTTGGTCGGACACCTGAGGTAACAAACCTAAAAGGAGTCCTCCCATCCCACAGATTGACGAAAAACAATTGGGATCGGGCCAAGTCCACAGAGAGCAAGATTCGTCCATGGCCCATGAGGCCTCCCCAACAATCCACGGCCATCGCTGATACAAAATCCAGAGACAAAAGCCTGAGCACGCGCCTCAGACTCGCTCATTCTTCATATCCTGAAGGGTTCTTCAGATAAGAACCTACACGTCACTCGAAGGCACCCAAAATATATAGTCTAACCGGGGCAGTAATGCACTGTCTGACAACCTGAGCCCGGACCTCGTGACCAACACCCAGACAGCTGACCGCACACTGAGCACATCAGACCCGCCACGGCCTTAGGTCATCATTTCTTACCCTCCTCAGTTTTCAGTCTTCAAAACCTAGACCTTATCTCCAATCACTGCCCAGGCGTGACTATGAAGCAGAAATCAGAACTCTTCCTTACCCAAGGCAAGAAACCATGTGTTTGGCATGTTGTCCAACGTTCAGTGTAGGAGAAACCAGCATTCACCCTGACGCCCCGCCCATTCTTGAGTGCGACGAGGGCATAAACACGCATTGTGACCCTCAGTGTGAGTCCTGTCCTCTAGTTCGTCCTCTCAGTGGCTGGACCATTACATGTCATAATGGGCTTGACATGTCCCTAGGCCCCAATTTTTAACCAGATTTCTGGTTGTCCAGTCGCTCCTCCCAGGGCTCTACTCTGGAATCCCTCATTTGCTGGGACACCTGAGGTTGAAAAACAAAACAAAACAAATCAATAACAACAGAACAACGGACTTCTTCCATCCCACAGAATGACCCCAAACTCTTTGGACCGGGACAAACCCCCAGAGAGTAAGACTCGTCCATTTCCCATGAAGTCACCCGGAAGTTTACGACCATGAGTGACACGATAACCAGAGATAAAAACTTGAGCAAGAGCCTCACACTAGCCCTTTTTTCATATCCCGAAGAGTTCTCCTCATGGTCTGTAGATCAGTCCTGCCATACCTAACACCCGAAAAATAAGCCGAGTTTGTGTTTTCAAACAACTGTCCAAAGAGCCCTGGCCTACAAACCCTACAGGCTCAGGCCCCTGTAGCCAAACCTGACGACTGTGCTTGCCCTCTCCAAGGGAATTTTGTGTGCCCATTCCAATGGCCACAACCCAACTAAGAGGATAAACCTCCAAAGTCCCCTAGGCACCTATCGGATCCATTGCTCTGGTTTCCAGGCTTCTCTCCTTAGAAATCCTTAGAACTCTTAGAATCCTGCTCTTGCGTCGTTCCTTATGGGACATCTTTGAGCCATCCAACTGGTCTCGACTGTCCCACAGGAGTCCTTGTGCATGGACCACGTCACAACTCATATCATGGAAAGCTTCCAAGATCTCATGATGCCCCCAATCTTCATGAAGGCGGATCATGGAAAGAAACTCCAAACTGACCCAACGGCTGATCTTCGCCTTGACTTCAGATGCACGAGATCTTGATTAAGCTCTTCAGAGTGTACCTGCTGTGCCCTCACCCCAAATCCTAAGCATAGCTAGTGTTCTCAGACTTCCGTCCTCACTCTCCTGGACCACACGCCCTCCATTTTGGGATTTCCGATGACACAGTGCTGCACTCTGCCTGCCCTCTAGAAGAAAAACGTTGCCCTATGGGTCTACCCAGAAACCTCAAATGAGGATAAACCTGCATGCCACTCAACTGTACACCAATTATATAGTCTAGCCTGTGCATTAATGCCCTGTCTGACACAACCTGAGGCCTGAAATCCCAACCGACACCCAGACAGCTTGCCGTACACTGAGAACATCTGAACGGCCATGGCCTTAGGTTGCCATCTCTTTCCAACCTGGTTTTCAGGCTACAGAAACCTAGACCTTATCTCTACTCATTTCCCATGGGTGAAGGTGAAGCAGAAACCATAACTCCTCCTTCCCTCTCGCCAGAATCTTGTGGTTGGCATCTTATCCAAAGTTCAGTGTAGGACCCCTGTAGGGCCTACAGGAGTAGTAGTAGGGCCCCTGAGGGTAGTGTAGGGTCCCTGAGGCCCTGCCCATGCTTAAGAGCTGCGGTGGGCACAAACACACATTGGGACCCTCAGTTTAAGCCCTGTCCTCAAGTAAAGCCTCTCAGTGGCTGGACCATGATCCCGCATATGGGGCCTGCCATGCCCCAAGTCACCCAATCTTAACCAGAGGTAGAGACATCTAGTCACCCCTACTCAGGGCTCTGCTCTGGAATCCCTCTTTGGTCGGAGATTTGAGGTAAGTAAACACAGAAAGGATTCCTCCCACCCACAGAATGAACCCAATCACTTGGGATCAGGTCATCGCCAGAGAGAAAGACACCTCCATGGCCCATGAGGCCAGCCCGACATTCCACGGCCACTATTGACACAAAATCCAGAGACATAAGCCTCACCCTTAGGTCATAGCCCAAAAAATTCTCCTCATAGTCTGTAGATCGGGCCTGCCATACCTATGTCCCCAAACCGTGTTTTCAGACTTCTATCCTGACATCCCTGTCCCACACACCCTCCAGGCTGAGCCACACCTCAGGACTGTGCCTGCCCTCTCCATGGAAATTCTTCCCATTCCATTGGCCACAACCCTACAGATTAGGAGAAACCTCCAAAGTCCCAGAGGCCATTCCAATAGTGTAGGCCACACAGTACAAAGAGGGGTGATCTGTCACAAGCTGAGCAACGACCTCAACTCACCCGTAGACAGATATCCCAAGAGAAAGGTTTTAAACTGGACAGGCCCCTAGAACATAATTGGTTCCATTGCTTTTGTTTCTAAGCATCTCTCCTCAGAGGCCTGTTTTCCAATACCAGCATATGGGGGATTCCAGAGATACCAATCAGAACAAATCTTGTCTCCACATGGGAAACTTATCCTTTGGAGCTCTGTAAAAACCTCCAGTTAGGAGAAAGCTTCAGGTAACCGGAGCCACCGCCCTATTCCAAGGTCTCCATGGACACAAACCCGCATTATGACCATTCGGCAGGAGAGTACATTTCAACTCAGCCCCGTTGATTACTCCCCAGAGCCAGAATATCAAACCTGCCTTGTCGCTAGGAGACAACTGGAATGCAAAGCAGACTCTCTAGGCATCCATCGTTGGAATCCTGCTCTGGCGCCGTTCCATATGGGATGTCCTGGGAGCCTTCCAACAGGTCTTGACTGTCCTGCAGAAGGAATCCTTGCAGATTGGAGCATCTCACAACTCCTATCGTGGGAAAACCTACATGGCCTCATGAGATGCTCCCCTTTATAAAGGGGCCATCATGGACAGAAACTCCAACCTGAGTCAACTTCTGATCCATTGCTTTGGTTTCTATGTATCTCTCCTCAGAGGCCTGGTTTCCAATATCAGAATATGGGGGTTTCCTATGGAAACAATCAGAACAGATCTCATCTCCACATGAGAAACTTGCTCTTTGGAGCTGTGTCAATACCTCATGTTAGGAGGATCCTTCAGGGCGCTGGTACCATGGCCCAATTCCAAGGTCTCCAAGGACACAAACTTACATTATGATCCATCCTCAGGAGAGTCCATTTCAAATCAGCCCCCTCGGCTGCTCACCCAGAGCCAGCAGATCAAACCTGCCTTGTCACTAGGAGACAGTTGGAATGCGAGGTGGGCTGCCCAGGCATCCATCCTTAGAACCCTGCTCTGGAAAATTTCTTTATGGGATGTCTTGAATCCAACCAACCTGTCTTGACTGTCTCGCAGAATGAAATCTTGTGGTTTGAAGCATCACACAATCCCACTGTGAGAAAACCTCCATTTCCTCATGATGCCCCACACCTTCATAAATGGGCCATCATGGACAGAAACTCCATCCTAAGCCAAAGTCTGATCGCGCCCTGAATTCAGAAGCACGAGATCTCGATTCAGCACTTGAGAGTGTCCCTGCTGTCCCCTCGCCCCGAAACCTAAGCCTAACTTGTGTTCTCAGACTTCCGTCTTCACAATCCTGGCCACACCCCTCCAGTTTGGCAATTCTGGAGACACAATGCAGCACTCTGCCTGCCCTCCAGAAGAAAAATGTTGCCCTATAGGGCTAACCAGAAACGCCAAATGAGTAACAACCTGCATGCCACTCGACCATACCCCAATTATACATTCTAGCCTGTGCACTAAAGCCCTGTCTGACACAGCCTGAAGGCAGACCTCCAGTCCAACACCCAGACAGCTGGCCGTACACTGAGCATATCAAACCCACAATGGCTTTCGGCCATCATCTCTACCCAACCTCAGTTTTCACCTTCAGAACCTAGACCTAATCTCCACTCACTGCTCAGGAGTGAACGTGATACAAGAATCAGAACTTCTCCTTCGCCATGGCAAGAAACCTTGTGGTTGGCATGTGGTCCAACGTTCATTGTAGGAGAAAGCAGCATGGACTATGAGGCCCCACCTATCCCTGAGGGCTACAATTTGCACAAACACACATTGTGACCCTCAGCGTGAGCCCTATCCTCATGTAAAGCCTCTTAGTGACTGGAACAACAGCCCACATATGGGGCTTGCCAAGCCCCTAGTCCCCCAATCTCAACCAGAGTTAGAGATGTCTAGTCACCCCTACTCAGGGCACTGCTCTGGAATCCCTCTTTGGGGGGACACCTGAGGTAAAAAAAAAAAAAATACAGAATGGACTCTTCCCATCCACAGAATGATCCCAACGACTTGGGATCAGGCCAAATCACCAGAGAAAGACTTGTCCATGGCCCTTGAGGACACCCCGACATTCCACGGCCACCGTAGGCACAAAACCCAGAGACAAAAGCCTGAGCAAACGCCACATACTCGCCCTTTGTTCATAGCCCGGAAAATTCTCACGGTCTGTAGATCGAGCCTTCATAAATACATCCCCAAACCTAAGCTGAGTTTGTGTTTTCAGACTTCTGTCCCCACAGTTCTGGCCCACACACCATCCAAGCTGGGGGCCCTGGAGCCACACCTGAGGACTGTGGCTTCCCTCTCCAGGGGAATTCTGCCATTTCCATTGGCCACAACCCTATAGATTAGGAGAAACCTCCAAACTCCCCGAGGCCATCCCAATAGTGTTGGCTGCCCAGGACAAACAGGGATGATCTTTCACAAGTTAGGAAAGTACCTCCACTCAGACCCAGAGACAGATATCCCCATAGAATAAGATTGAACTGGACAGGCACTTAGGCCCTAATCAGATCCATTGCTTTTGTTTCCAGGCATCTCTCCTCGGAGTCCTGGTTACCAATACCAGCCTATGGGGGATTACTGAGGCACTCATAGAAAAATCTCGTCTCCAAATAGGAAATGTACTCATTGGAGCTCTATAAAATCTTCTGTTTAGGAGAATCTTTCAGGGCCCCGAAACAAGCGCCCCATTCTAAGGTCTCCATGGACTTAAACCCACATGATGATCTATCTTCGTTAGAGTCCATGTCAACTCATCCCACTTGGTTTCTCCCCCAGGTCCTGCAGATCAAACCTGCCTTGTTGCTAGGAGACAACTAGAATGGGAGGCGGGCTGCCCAGGCATCCATCCTTAGAACCCTACTCTGGAGTCGTTCCATATGGGGACATCCTAGAGCCATCCAACAGGTCTCAAGGGTCCCACAGAAGG